>NW_024429182.1:2934283-2936783 GCF_017639785.1 Mesocricetus auratus | reverse complement strand
GACCAGTCCCTTCATTCCTCAGGGTCAGGACTGTAGGGGTGGGGTTCACCGTCCACCCAAGTGTGACCATTAGAAACAGAACCACTAAGGGCTCCGGAGGCCAGGGGATACTGACACGGGAGACTCCCTTCTGTCACATTCCTAAGATGACTTCCCTGGGTGGCAGATGTGGCCACAGCTGACTAGAGGCTAGCTTGTATTCGATTCTAGGTACCGGACACTTCGAGTGTGTCCGCTATGGATCAACGCGGCATGCCGCACATAAGGGTGGGGGTGGGCTGGGGCGTGCCTCTGTGAGCAGAATGCTTGCCTAGCACGCCTAAGCTCTGGTTTGATTCCTCGGGACCATGTAAACTGGGTGTAGCACACATCTGTAATCCCAGTACCTGGGATGTAGAGACAGGAGGGTCGGAGGATCCAGAGTTCAAGGTCATTCTCAGCTACATAATCTACCAGATCTGAGATCAAGGGCATCCTGGGACAGTTGAAATGCTGTCTCAAAACCGACTGAACTGACTGACTGACCGGACTGGACTGGACTGGACTGACTGACTGACTTACTGAACTGACTGACTGACTGACTGACTGACTGACTGACTGACCTGACTGCACTGACTGACTGGACTGACTGACTGACTGACTGACTGAACTGACTGACTGACTGACTGACTGACTGACTGAACTGACTGACTGAACTGACTGACTGACTGAACTGACTGACTGAACTGAACTGACTGACTGAACTGACTGACTTACTGAACTGATTAACTGAACTGACTGACTGACTGACTGAACTGACTGACTGAACTGACTGACTTACTGAACTGATTAACTGAACTGACTGACTGACTGACTGACTGACTGAACTGACTGACTGACTGACTGACTGGACTGACTGACTGAACTGACTGACTGACTGAACTGACTGACTGAACTGAACTGACTGACTGACTGAACTGACTGACTGAACTGACTGACTGACTGACTGAACTGACTGACTGAACTTGACTGACTGACTGAACTGACTGACTGAACTGACTGACTGAACTGACTGAACTGACTGACTGACTGACTGACTGAACTGACTGACTGACTGACTGAACTGACTGACTGAACTGACTGACTGACTGACTGAACTGACTGACTGAACTGACTGACTGACTGACTGACTGAACTGACTGACTGAACTGACTGACTGAACTGACTGACTGACTGAACTGACTGACTGAACTGACTGACTGAACTGACTGACTGACTGACTGACTGAACTGACTGACTGAACTGACTGACTGACTGACTGAACTGACTGACTGACTGAACTGACTGACTGAACTGACTGACTGAACTGACTGACTGAACTGACTGACTGAACTGACTGACTGACTGACTGAACTGACTGACTGACTGAACTGACTGACTGACTGACTGAACTGACTGACTGACTGACTGACTGACTGAACTGACTGACTGAACTGACTGAACTGACTGAACTGACTGACTGACTGACTGACTGAACTGACTGACTGACTGACTGACTGACTGACCTGACTGCACTGACTGACTGGACTGACTGACTGACTGAACTGACTGACTGACTGACTGACTGACTGAACTGACTGACTGAACTGACTGACTGACTGAACTGACTGACTGACTGACTGACTGAACTGACTGACTGACTGACTGACTGAACTGACTGACTGACTGAACTGACTGACTGACTGACTGAACTGACTGACTGAACTGACTGACTGACTGACTGACAACTGACTGACTGAACTGAGTGACTGACTGACTGACTGAACTGCCTGACTGACTGACTGACTGACTGAACTGACTGACTGAACTGACTGACTGAACTGACTGACTGACTGACTGACTGAACTGACTGACTGACTGACTGAACTGACTGACTGACTGACTGACTGACTGAACTGACTGACTGAACTGACTGACTGACTGACTGACTGAACTGACTGACTGAACTGACTGACTGAACTGACTGACTGACTGACTGAACTGACTGACTGACTGACTGAACTGACTGACTGACTGACTGACTGACTGACTGAACTGACTGACTGACTGACTGACTGACTGAACTGACTGACTGAACTGACTGACTGAACTGACTGACTGACTGAACTGACTGACTGACTGCACTGACTGACTGACTGACTGACTGAACTGACTGACTGAACTGACTGACTGACTGAACTGACTGACTGACTGATTGACTGACTGACTGACTAAGGCTAGAAGGGCCAGTACTAGGGCTGGGACTTGAACCTAAGCAGATGAAACCCAGAGTCAAACCTCCAGCCTGTTGCCTCCCGAAGGTCTAGTTATTTATCAACTCACTCCTCGTGTCTCCTGAAGGTGCCCACCACATGCAAGCCATCTCTAAAGTGGCATAGGGTCTTCCTCCTTCAACTCTGACAAGCACACACACGCATGCACGCACACGCATGCACGCACACGCACACACACCCGCACGTGC
>NW_024429182.1:2759283-2929283 GCF_017639785.1 Mesocricetus auratus | reverse complement strand
TTGGCCCGACCTAGGCTAGATCAGAGCCCAACAACTCTACAGTTGATAACTGTGCACACACAGCAACAAAAACCAACCAACTAGTGCTCCAGGTAACAACATGGGCCAGTCCTGTGAGCCTAATGGTATTAAACAAAAGGAGTCCGTCTCAGGAAGCTCATGGTATATGATTTCATTTACACAGAGTTCAAAGGAGGCCAATCTAATCTATACTGATAGAAGACACAGGGAGGCTAACTCTGGGTGTACTCTAGAGAAGTGGTGGCCTTCTGAATCCCAGGAGCTCTTCAATTATTGACTGGGTGGTATGCATAGAACTACGTGCACTTTTTAAAAGACATTCTTTTATTTTTCTAGCTGTGCATGCCCAGGGTTATTGAGGGGATTCTCACACACATACAGCAGACTCCGAGCTAGGCTGGCTTTTGCTGTGCGCCTACGATCCCTTTACTGCTCCAAGAGCTTCACTCCAAGCTAACTTTCACAGCAGCAGTTCCTAATATCTTGATCACAAGTGCTTACAGAAAACTAACCTGAAAAGTCACGCCAGGCTGGAGCAGAGAAAGGATGTGGCTTTGCCTATGACAACAGCATCCCTGTAAGATGATGAGGACATCCCTATAAGATGAAGACAGCCGAGGACATCCCTGTAAGGTGAGAGCATCCCCACAAGCCAAGGGTGTACCTGTTGGAGACGATCTCCCAGATTCAGAGTCTCTGACCTTTGTGCCCTTGGCCCCTACTGTTAATCAGCCGGGACTGTTCCACACACAGGACAGGCCGTTTCAAAGCAACCCTGCTGAGAGTTGTTCAGGGAACAGGAATACAGTGCCCCGCAGCTCTTCCAGGAGTTGTTTACACACTACCTATGGCAAGTTAAAGCACTTGTTACTTTCAAGTACAATTACCTTAGACATAATGCTACTGTTAATCACTTCTCAGAGTTCCTGTGAGTCACCTAGCTCATTCCACCTCGTTCCTGTGTCAACTACACGAAAGATGTGTTGTTCTTCCCATATTAAAACCCAGGAATGTAGACACAACAGGTAAAAAAGAGATCACAGGCTCACATGACTGAAGACCAGCAGAACAAAGGGCGTTAGATACTGTCTCTGGGCTCCCACACCCTTACAATGGCTATCAGTGCCGCCGAAAGCACGGGGTTTCACAGTCCCTCTGTCCCCTTCACCTTCTAGCAGAGGGAGGGGGTGCTCTGCTCCAGTCACCTCAGACGTCCAGGGGAAGTCCCCGGGGGAAACGAAGAACTCCCTTCCCGAGCACAGAAACTCATAAACATGGATGGATAAAACATGGCAAAATAGAGGGCTGGGGAGACGGCTCAGCGGGTACAGTACAAGCAGGCGACCCGAGTTCAATCCGCAGAACACACGTAAAACAAAACAAACCAAAATAAATAAACAGGCATGAGTGGCGGCATGTGCTTATAACCCCATGACCGAAGAGGCTGAGACAGTCATATCCTGGGGGCCCCATGACCAGCCAGCCTCGCACACTTGGCCATTTCCAGGCCCGTGAGAAACACGTCTCCTATGTCACTGTGGACGTCACCTGAGGAGCGACAGCTGAGGTGACCTCCTGCTTCCACATGGATGTTCAAGCATGTATGCATATGCACGTGCACGCGTACACACACACACACGCACACGCACGCGCACACACACGCACACGCACGCACGCACGCACACACACGCACGCACACACACACACACACACGCACGCACACACATCCAAGGACAGCACATTGATCTCACATGTCATCCAGCTTCAGCAACGTTCCCCCGTCGAGCAATCAGGTTCAGGAAAACGCAGCAATAAGGGCAAAAGCCCAGGAGGGCACTGCTTCCCCAGAACCTCATGAAAAATGGAAGGTCTGGCTGTCAGAGAGGCAGCAGCCCGCCTCCCCGGGGTGCCCGGTGCTCACTGGGGATGCTGGGGCTGCAGGTTGAGCCAGAGCCACAGAGGCTTATGGGAGCAGTAAAAACAGATGGGCGTGAAGACATGCTCTGGGAGAGACAGGGGTGTACCTGGCAAGCTGGCAGGGGAAAGGCCCCCTTTTTGGAGCAGGCTCTTCAGACAGCTACTTGAAGAAAGACAGAGAGAGAGGGTGGCAAACCAAGAAAGCTGCCATCCCTCAGCCTCACATGCAGCAGGCACCAGATGAGGCGCTGTTCCAATCGATCAGCCAATCAGCTTCCCTCGCCCCTGAAAGGAGGCAGAGAGACCCTCACACCAGACCAGGGGCACAGTGCGTACCACTAAAAACAGGGACTCCAGCCGTAGACGGATGTCCTATTCTTGGTCTCGGGGTCCATGGGGAAGGACAACAAAAGAATATTCCATTTAATGAGAATGATCTCTCACTGCCCCATCAATCTGATTGATGTAATGGGACCCATTTCAACAGAGGAAATTACAGGTCATTAGGAGCCATTTCAAATGAAGTTAGGGGGTTAAATGGTTTTCTTCAGCTTCCCAAAGAATTTCCCCCAGAATCTATTTTGTTTGTCTCCTTATGAGGGTAAGCGGAGGCCCGCTCGTTGGGTTGGGAGAACCAGTACCACTCTTTGTTCCCAAACTCAGCCATGCATTTCCAGGCTCCTCTCCATCCACGGCTCCCCGCAATGTGGCACTTAGGCCTGATCCAACAAGTGCGCGCCCTTGCCACCCATTCTTCATTCCCTTCACTGGTAAAAACAAACGCCCCAATTCCAGGTTGCTTATGAAACAGTTTGATGATCTGATTCCAATTAGACGGTGAAGAGCTACGAATAAAAGGAAAACTATAAATCATGTTACTGTCTGTTTGGGGCTGACAAAGGCAGCCAGTGGAAAGGTTAAGTTGATGGTCTGCATTTAATCTGTGCTATTGTGGAAGTAAAACCCAATTAGAGATGGTATTTCGCTGCAGGCTCTCGCTGTTTCCCCCTTTGTTCTTTAATTGGAATTGTACCTATTGTGTTTCCAAACTAGGGGGCGGGGTCATCATCTCTTGCCCCAGTGTGGTGCAAGGGGCACCCTCTTGATAAACCCAATATCACCAATGCGCCAGTGCCTGCTAATTATAACCAGCCTGCCTCCCAGAGCCAGGTTTTGTGTTTCCCCCACTCCAGAGTTTAGGAGCTGGGCTATCTTCAGAAAATCGGGTCGTAACAGACTCAACTGTGACCAGCTTTGCTCTCCCAGGAAGGATGAATGAGGACGGGAGCTCAAACACAAGGAGTTTTCAAACGTTAAAACTGTAGGGAAACGTTTCGTCCAAACCGTTTCCCTGGTATTAGCCCGCTAGCCACACCATGTGAGCTCGCACTAAGTTCATCAGTTGGCCGACTTGAATCTAGATTGCCCTCCTTGTGGATTTCCAAGACGTGTGGGTTTTAGTGACTTCTTCTAAGATTCGACACCCTAAGGCTGCTGGAGCTGGGTATGGAAATGCACGGGAGGGGTGGGTAATGCCACAATGGCCACCTTTCTAAACGACCACCTGGCTATGTTTGGAAGGCCCCGTGTGCTGGCAGTCTGGGTGGCAGACGCCAGGGTGGGAGAGCCTGTAGACCTATGCCTTCCAGGCCCGGGAAGGGCTCCAAGTTCTGCTCATTGACGCCTTCACGCTTCAGAGCCCAGCGCCGCTATGCCTTGAGCTCTGCTTGTCCTTCTAGTGACTTCTATCCATCTTTGAAGAGCACCACTGCCTGCCTGTCCACGATATTCTGCCCTCTCTTCCAGTGAAGTGCTGCCTCCTCCTCCTCCTCCTCCTCCTCCTCCTTCTCCTTCCTCCTCTCTGATGCTCTTCCCCATCCTCCTCAACCTGCTACAGAGCCTCTGCACCACACCAAGCACAGTGCCAATGCTTGTGGGGTAGCATGTGTGAACGCACAGGACTGTTCTTGCTACAGAACAACCTCGATGGATTTTACATTCGTAGTGTCATGTACAACGGATGTCAGCATAGTGAAAAGAATGGGAGCAATGACCAAATGCAGGAGCAAATTGGTGGGTCTCAGAGCTAGCCATGGGGCATCTCTGGCATGCTCAACAGACCCTGATTTTATGGAAGCAGTTCAGTCCAAACACGGAGCCTCCTAGTCTTTGCTTGCTTTTTTGATGAGTCAGAAGATCTTCAGTCTCTTTTCGGGATTATTCCCACTATCTAGTCCTATTTGTTCCTATACCATCACTACGGCTCCTAAATCAGGCATTCCCATCAGATTTACCCCCCACATGCCCAGCAGGGGCAGCAGGGTGTAAAGTACACCGCTGTATTTTATGGGAAGGAGGACCTCACTCCTGGTTAGCATTTTGCTCAGAAAAAGCAACTGAGGAGAATAAAGGCTTGCGTAGATGGTACACCCAGAGAACGAGAACAAGATCACGCGATCCCAGGGGGATGACACGTGTGGGCACTTCACCAAGCTCAGAAAGGTACCGAATGAACGATTCAAGAGAAGACTCTGCAAAGGGACGAATAGTTGGCCCTACCTCATTAGGCCTACTGGGACACTCTGCAGGCTCCCAGAGGCTTCTCTGGGAGTTATGCCTCTGGCCAGATAAGAGGGGAAGCTGAAGGTCTTGAGGTGAGGTCAGACACAGGAAGGGTAGACAAGGCTCCAGACAAAAAGCCAGCAGGGCTGGGAGGACCAAGTCAACTTGTGAGTGGACGCGGCTGTCCGATGCCTATCCAGCCAGCAGAATAAGGCCACTCAGAATGAGGAAGCGATTGAGGCTCGCCCCTGAGCACCCGAAGCGAGCAGTGCAAGGAGGCATTCTGCAGGGAGCTGTCACCCAGAGCCAACCAGGGCTGCCCTGAGCACAATGGCAGTGGACACCAAGGAGTAGAACTCACAGGTCACAAGAGTGTGGCTGGAAACAGTTCCTCACACGGCCAGAGCACAAAAGTCACTTGTAGGAGACGACCTCCCTGATGACCCTGCCCCTCCGTGGGTGGCAGGGTCAGGAGCCCCGATCTCACCCAATTCATCCTAGTCCCCAAATGTGCTCCTCAAGAGCTGGATGAGGGTCCCACGAAAGTTTCCCCAGTCACAGGTACATGACTTATAGGGAGCCGGATAATACGCTACGTCCCCAACACTGACATCTGAGAGTGAAGAGAGCAGGGGGCGTGCTACTCTGGGACACAAGCAAGGAGTTTCCTGTCTAGGAGCCTGTCCCAGAGAGAGGTGGCTCCCTTCAGGGTGTGAAGCCCGCCGTTGCCTGGGTCCTGGGTCAGGCTGGGTAAACCCACAGTGTTTTGGATAACACTCAAAAGTGCCTGGTTTGCAATGGGCCAACAGGTAAAATAAATGGAAGTCTGGCTGTAGGGAAGGGGCTGGGACAGGAAGCCTGCTTTGCTGGCCACCAGGCACCCCTCCCCCTCCCCACTCCGCGATGTCATGACTCCAGGTAACCACACAGAGGCACACAGTGCTGACACATCCTCTTCCCCACCCCACTCCACCATCCTTCTCTACCCTCCATTCAGGAAACAGAAAGTAGAGACTACCCATAATTCCATAGCTTACACATCAGGAGTTAATGGATCCCGGCTTCTCCTGATGACTAACAATTATTATTATTATTAATTTTTTTTGCTTTGATGAGTCCTGTGAAATTTACGTTTTTATTCCAGCCAATGTATCACAGACCTTGCCCTGAGGAGATACGGAACTGTCTCATCCCCGTGATCAATTTCATTCTCCACCACTGTAAAAATCATTACTTATTCCCCAGCCCCCCATTGCTGAATACAGAAGGCTTTTGGTTCTTGTCTCTTGGTTTTTATTAGCTGCTAAAAAATAAACATTCTGGAATTTATAACTTCAGGTACCCACACTAACTCCCTAGAAAACTCCTAGATAAATGATTAGAGGAGCCACAGGGCGGGCTATTTTCAATTTTAAAAGATACTGTCGTATTGCTCTCCAAAACCACTATAACCATTTTACAGCCTCACTAACACCGTGGAAGGACCCTGGTTAGCACATTTCCAGGATGGTTATCTAGGTATGTGCCTCTCTTCTGCAACCAGACAGAAGATGCCTTGAAGGCATCAAACACTGCTGATCCATCTCTGGATACTCATGTCCTACTGGGAGGATGGTTTCATCTCACTCACAGTACACAGATGCAAGGAGTGTTTGCTAGATGGATGTCAGTAACAAATCCTTAGACATCATTCAAGTGCCTGCACTGAAACAATAGGCCACAAGCAATAAACTAAGAGTCAGGGTTATACAGCATGACAAAGGCATACAATTATCAGTAAGAATAACTGTCCTAAATGGGCTGGAGATCAATGCCCAATTAATGGGCAATATATGTTTCACAGAAGGATGTACTGTCTTTAACAAATCATGCATTTAGACAATCCCCAAGTGGCAGGGACCACCAGGCATGGAGCCACGGATAGATCGGGAAGCCACTCACACACCAAAGCGAGTTCCTGCAATGTTTGGGAGGGAAGACACCTGTCAATATCAGCAATGAATTATTAATCCTCTGGTTATAGGATCTTAATTTACTGCTCGGGTCCTCATAGGGAATCCACGCTGGAACAGAAGCCCTGGTAGCCTAGGCCCTGTGCCCCCTTCTCAGAAAACGCCTTGACAGGGCAGCACAGGGGTTGGTTTCCAGTCCCGAGAGTGGACCTAGAAAGTGGAACCAGGGACAGGAAGGAGAGGCCGTGCCTACTGGGAGGTGAGGGGTGAACTCCTGGAAGCCTGCGCATCATTGGTGAGAGCCACATGAGTGAAGGGATTCATCTTTAAACAGTCAGTGGAGGTACCACATGGGAACCTTCTGAAACTCTAGACCCGCTCAGTGTGATCCCGGCAAAGCCACGTCTGTGGCTGGCACCACGCCCTTGCCAGGCTCCTGCTACCTGACTGCTAGGGTTTCAGAAGCCCTTCAGTGCCGCCCAACACCCAGACACACAGATCTCTCCTTGATGAGCCCCACCGTGTTCTACAGGACACAGTTTGGCCACAGGACCATTTCTGTAGCCAAGGCAGAATAGGAAGTCCCCTGCACCTAGAAGGAAGTCGAAGGGCTAGAAGATGGCTCAGTCTATAAAGTGACTGCTGTGCAAAACATGAGTTTGGATCACCAGCTCTGATGTAAAGGAAGTGGGAACCACAGCGCGCATCTGTAATCCCAGCACTAGGGAAGCAGAGACCAGAAGATCCTTCACAAATCCACTGGCCAGTCTAGATGAGTAAGTAAACTACAGGTTTAGCTAGAGAGTCCACGTCTCAAAAACGTGATGAACAGTGACTAAAAAGACACCCAGTGTTGACCTCTGGCCTCCACACACCTGCTTATACATGTGAACACCCCAATATGAACATATATACAAACACACACACACACCCCACGGAGAAGGAAGTTGAGCACAGCTACACAGCTACACCATGAAAGGAGAGCCTCACTGTGCAACTGTCCTGTCCTGCAGAAATGTCCTTGCAGACTCTTACAAAGGATCATTTGATCCTTAATCAAAAGGAAGACACATGCAGAAACACCATAGACTCATACATCATGCCACGTCTTCCAGCTGCTTCTGTTTGCCAACTGTCTCTTAAATTCAGGGTCTAAAGGATCATCCTCCCTTCCATGTCTGCTGGGATTAACCCAAATGCTAACCACGGCTTGTTTTTATCAACTCTCTCCAAATCTAAAAGGCACCAAGCTTGGCTCCACAAGCATGTGTTGAACTTGGGAGCCAATCCAGGCAGGCCTGCTTGGTTCACGCATGGATCTAAGTGGAGGTGGTTAAGCCTGAGAAGACCCAAGACCTAGAGTCTAAACAGAAATAATCTATGATCAGAGAGAAGCTAGAAGAACAGGGTTTCCGTGTTTCTCCATTGACTTGAGACTCTCACAGGGCGGCTGGGGGCAGGCGGGGGTGGTGTTGAGGACTAAGACACACCCAACAGTTTCCACAGCTTCCCAGAGGCACTGGCAACCGCAGCAGAGTGAGCCTCCATCCATTGGTTCTGGGCTTCCTTCTGTCTAAGTTCCTGTGGCCAGGCATCACAGACCCCGCCCAAGAAGTCCATCTGTGGAGGTTCCAGAATGTGAATGCTCACACATGCACGCACTCACACACACTACATACATGCAGTTGAACACTTCACCTGCTGGTAACACTCACAGCAAAAGCCTATGCTGAAAACTTTTAACTAAGGAATTAGTGCGTGTGCCTGTGCATGTTCATGTGTGTGTGTGTGTGTGTGTGTGTGTGTGTGTGTGTGCACGCACGTGCGTAGGCCAGAGGTCAATTCTTCACTTTCCATCCATCTTGTGTTTAGAGACTGTCTCTCACTGAACCTGGAGCTCACTTTCTGCCTCCCCGGGGCTGCGGCTACAAGCACATACAACCACGCTAACTTTTCATGTGGGTGTTGGGAATTAACTCAGGTCCTCATCTGGCAGGCAAGCACCCCACCTACTAAGCCACTACCTCCCCGGTCATTACAAACCCGATGATTACAAGAGCAATTATATACCGGTCCACAGGACTGCATTGCGCCTGTGCTGTAAATATTGACGACAAAGGGTGAACTCAATGGTCAACAAGCCACGTTTCCAGAGAGAACTTCAACTCAGAGGCTCCTGGCGGGGGGTGTGCGCCACTTTTGGATGATTAAACAACACCAGATTTACACGGACAGAGTTGGTCCCTGTGATCTACCGTAACACATGCCTACAAGTGAACACAGTTGTGAAGACAGCTGGAACGGCTCGTGCTGCTGCTGGCAGGTGACCGCCTGGTCCATAGTGTGGGGAAGGTCATGTGCCCTGCTCTTAATAACTCTGAGCCTGGATTAGGGAAAAAAAATCAATGTAATGACCCATAAGAGGATTCTGCTCATAAAGGAGGTCACTAAACACTTTGAGTTATTCTCTGGCTCTCGAGGAAAGGAGACCCCCGTAAAACCTATGAGGAGGGCGTCACCTCTGGCTCCATTAATGCATGTGGTAGGGGAAGATAGAACACTCGCGGGCATCCATACAACGTTTTCCCTCTTTGCCTCCGTCCACACCAACAACCTTTACTTGGGTGAATGCTCCAGGAGCTAAGTGCCCGTGCATCAGACACTTGCCTGAGAAGCAACAAGGGCCAAACCATAGCCTGTGACACCATCAAGTCGATTTGTTGTCAGCAAATTGAAGACGCTGTTGGAAAACAGTTTGTCCACAGCCCCAGATTTCCAGCGTCAGGCGTGTGCCTCCAAGGCCCATTTCATCTCGGGCTGTGACTTGCCCACTGCAAATTCCAAGTCGTGTTGCCCTCTTGAAATTCGTGCAAACCTTGAGTAAATGTAATTTACTGGTTGGAGACATGTCTGATTCCTGCATGGCCTCCACTGCCCTGTCCTGGTTTGTGCCGTTTCACTTAGCGTCAGATGGCCTTGTGGGGGATGCAGAGAACCCAAAGGGCTTGTCCCATGTGCGGACAGACACACCTCTGCTAGCTCCCTCTTCAGGGTGGAATGGACATGGGGGACTCAGTGAGTCAAAGATGGCTAGGGTGAGTGGCTATATCACAGGCTTCCACAGATGACGGCAAAGGTTTCTTCCCCAGTTCCCTGGCTCAGAGACTGAAAGGCAACCGAATGAGTCCTATTCCTAAGGCCCCCAAGTGGAATCTGTACGTCTCAGCACTAGGGCATGACAGATGAGGAATGCTGCCAGGACTTGTACAATGTCACCAAGTCCTCGCCACCGGGACCCTTGGTGCTTCCTTTGAGATGACATGGTTCCTACTCCTGAAGAGGTCTAAAAGCAGCACTCATTCAGGGAATAACTCCCTTAGTTCTTCTCCATGTCTTACCAGCCCTGTTGGCCACTGCCAGAGTGCTGACCAATCCAGGTGCCTGGATGACCTTCACATCCTTACTCTTCATTTGCTGAAAGCCGGTGCGCATTGTTGTCAACTCCAGGAAGAACTTGGGTCTTTGGTCTACTCGCTGAGCTTAGAAATCAGCAAGCTAAGGGTAAGGACAGGGCTTATTTGGTCAAGTTCTGCTGTGTATGCGCAGTGCCCAGAACCCAGTAAGAAGAAAAAAAAAAATCAAGGTACATGACGTGCACTTGTAATCCTAGCTCTGGAGAACCTGAGGCAGCTGGATGGATTGCTGGGGCTTGCTGGCCAACCAACCTAGCCTATTTGTCAAGTTCCAGTTTCCAAAAACACTGGAGAGACCCAGTTTCCAAAAAAACAGAAAAACAGTAGAGAGTGTCTGAAGAATGACAGCCAAGGTCAGCCTCTGGTCTCTGCACACACTAGAATGAATGCAGATTGACAGATGGACAGAAGGACACACACACACACACACACACACACACACATACGGTGGGGGGCCACCTTAAACTCTGCACTTTCCTTAAAAGCAAAAATCTGAGACCCTAAAAAAGAAAATCACAGACTGTTTGCCAGTGGGCTTAGTGTAACCAATTAGTCCCTTTTGTACTCTCTGTCCTGCTTTGGTCCGGGTAAGAGGGAGCAGCATTTAAAATGAACGCATTGTTTATTCACAAATCAAATAAGCTCCCGACAGCTGCCCTAGTGGCTTCCTCATTGGGTTAAATTAATGCCCACGGCCTCAGGGTGAACAGGCTTCTGGGGGAGAACATGGCATTTATTTTCGGATTCCCATTTGGTGTTGGGTCTTTTAATGCCAGATCCGACTTAATGTACCCATGTTATGTTAAACTGTGTGCAAATTTATTCGCCAACGACTTGACAGAATTCATGCTATTAAAAGTCACGTAGGGTTTACACTGGAAAAAATATAAAGTCTTTACCCCCACTTTAATCACAAGCAGCGGCAAACCCAGCACTACAACAGTGTAAGCCCAACCAGACCCATCGCCCCTCAGAAACAAGCCCTCATTTTGTTTTCAATGACCGCTGTGAGGAAGGTCATTTAAGAGTACCGCAGGCATTTTGTCCTCCACTCACGAAACCATTTATACGAACCCTTTTATACATTTCTCATAAAACTGTTGCTTTTTCCAAGTATGTAGCCACTTGCCTTTCCAATATTTGCTTTTTCATCCCAGCTGAGGAGGGGCAGACAGCTCTTAATAACACGTTATTGAGCTCTAGACACATCTTTCAGACTGCATTCTCCAGAAGCCAGAGCAACTAAGAGGCAATCTCCAAGTCCGGGGTGAGTTTGGATCAACGCAGAGCCTCGATTTCTTCAGAGAGGTTCTCTGAGATGTCAATCATGCTGCCTCGAACACATCGCGAGCCCCAGCGTGGCGGGATTCTAAAGGTAGCACATGCGGGGCCTCTCTTGCTCTGTAGCTGACTCCCAACGACCCCTTCACTGGGGATAATGAGGAGTCACTTTAACATGTTAAGGACGCCTGGTCTGTCTCTTCTCTAGACGCCACCAGAGGAAAGCTCTTACTAACTCATGGAATGGTCTTGGCTGCTCCCTCCCAGGCTGCACAGCTATCTACCCATGGTGGTGAAGACTCTCTGTTCCCGGAAGTGGCGTCTAACCCGGACAAGGTGACAGGCCGCTGTTAAGTCTTGTGGCCCAAGAAATCCCAGAGCCCACAATGAGGATGCAGGTTGTCTTTGTGACAGAACTAATTCATGTTTATCTCATAAGGTTGTACTTGTTGCTGCAGTCCTGTGGGACTTCTGACCTTGTGGGAGTTGGTTCTCTCTCTACCCTTCAGGTCCCTAAGGGAACTGAATTGGGTCACCAGGTTTTGGCAGAAAAGTGCCTTTACCCAATCTTATAGGCCCAAACTTGTATCTTCTAAAAACTGACTGGGCGCCCTCCCTCTCCTCTTCTTCCCCTTCCTGGGGGTAAAAACATTCACACTGACATCTCCTCAGAGCACCTTCGGCTACCAGACACCACCCCACTCCACCGCCCCACCACGGAGACAGGAAGAGGACCCTAACAATCCCTGAACCTCAGAATCCAACACTGTGCCCTCAAAGGGTATATCCTTAGCCTTTAAGGAGTAGCAGATCACAGACTGACCACAACTTTATTTGCTCCTGGCACAAGGCCCAAGGTTTGCTAACCCCGCCAACAGCTCCCCAAGATTTCTCATATCAACACTTTGGCTACAAAACAGCCTCCAGGTCCACGCTGGGCCTCCCCTCCTCCACCACGGCAACAGTTTAGCACCACCCACCATGTCAGTTGCGCTCCCTAGACCTCCCTTCGCCCTGACCGTCTTTTCCTTCTGAGTCTGGCACGCCACCCTCACACTATCAATGCCCATCGTCGTCTCTCCCTGGCCACATGCTTAGTCGGGTGCACAGATGTTAAGCTCAGTCCTCTGGCCCATCCCCAGGGACTCAGCCCTGTGCCTGTTATAAGACGTCATGAGAGCCTTCAGTGGTTTTGTTTATAAAGCCAGCTGTAGCCAGGTCCGTTGCTTTTCTTCATGGGACTCCTATTCGACATTATCATAAAGATCTCTGCCATACAGAACAATCCGGCAGCCTGAGGTTAAGCCAGGGGTTCCTAGGTTCCACCTTGAGGAAATCCGAAGCTGACCACGTCACCATGTGTGACAGTCACAACGCCCTATAAAACTACCAGTATGAAATTTACCACCTTCTCATCACTTTGTGAATCTCACCCTTGATCATGAAATTCTTAAGTAAGAGACAATGATCTGGGGCGGCGAGATGGTTCGGGAGGTAAGAGCAGCGCTTCCTGTGCAAGCATGGGGCTCTGAGTTTGGTTTTTAGGAGTCAAAAGCCTAACTAGGCATGGCAGCACATACCTGTGGTCCCAACTACTTGAAGGCTGAAGCAGGAGGACCCCCCAAGTGCATCAGTTGGATACATAGCTGTGTGTCACAATGAGATTTTACCCCGAAAGAAAAAGAAAAAAATAGAATCAGTGGTCCAAAGTTCACATTTTTTATGTTTGTTTTTAGGTTAAGACAGGCAAATGTTAGCCGGGCGGTGGTGGCACACACCTTTAACTCCCAGCACTCGGGAGGCAGAGGCAGGCGGATCTCTGTGAGTTCGAGACCAACCTGGTCTACAAGAGCTAGTTCCAGGACAGCCTCCAAAACAATACAGAGAAACCCTGTCTCGGAAAAAACAAAACAAAATAGGACAGGTACATGTTAACATTCATTTACAGTATCTGTAAAGACCTACAAAGTCTGAGCCATTTTTCTGGGTGCCTAGAACACAGCAGAGTTAAGCACTGAGGACAGCAGTCCCCGCCCTCCTGGGAGAAGCACGGCTAGTGTGTCTCCCAACGTGCTATCACCTAAAAGGGTCGCAAAGGGAGACTGAGTCAAACCAGGGGAAAGCGGCTTTCAGAGAGGCAAAAGTGCAAGAGCTGCCTGCTAATGCACAAGCCCTTTTCACACCAGATGCCCTTCCTGGTCAGCTGTCTCCTGCTGCAAACACCCACCCGCTGTCTGTCACCTTTCAGTCCTACCCTGACTCAACTCCCTCACCAGGCCTCTGAGGAATAGGGCATCCTAGCTCTGTTGACATAAATGCTCAAGTCCCCTTCAACTCAACTGTGGCCAGGGGGAGGGCGGAAGGGCTGGCCTGAGGAGTCCTTTAAGGTCTCCAGGGGGCTTCCTTTTCCTGCTGTCTGTCAGGCAGAGGCCTCTGCGAGGCTCAAGCTGAATCTTTCATGGGTCTGGCCTGCTGCTGGGTTGTTTTATTCACCGTTACTTTTATCTGATCCAACTGTTTCTTGACGCAGTCCTCATCCAGCATGGAGATTCTATGCACACAAGATTGTCTTCCAAATATAAAACTTGCAATGACTCTGCTATGTAAACAACCCCTCAGTACTTCAAATGGCTTCAATAGCTCCCCTTTGGATGGGGTAGTTAAATGTGCTCTATTCCCTGCTGGAGCAAGTGTGGTGAGCTGGCCTCCTTCCACGGGCTGTGTCTCCTGGCTTATGTCAACCACCCACTCACTGCCCTCACCACTACTATGTCCTGCCTCCATTCCAGGACACAGAACTAATTCCAAGGAGGATCCCTGTCCACGTGGAGCAAAGACGGGGCCAACCCATCCAGAAATTCTGCCTTCCAAACGTGACTCTGCATCCTAAACCTTCAAACTTCAGCAAATAACCCCTACCCACAAAGCCGATTCTCATCACCGATCAACCAAAGGACCCCAGAGAACTCAGTGAAAGGTTGGAGAAGAAAAGCCCCTGGGTTGCCCACCGTGTGGTGCCGAGCCTGTCTTCACTGACAGGACAAGTCCAAGGAGCTTTAACCTTTTATGTTGTAGCCTCTGTTAGGTGTATTGCAATGATGAAGAAAGCAGGTGGTGAAACTCATCCTCTCCCGGATCCCACTCTTCACACGTGTCACATTCTTCATATCTGTCTCACTCCTCATACGTGTCTCACTCCTCACCCGTGTCTCACTCCTCACACCTGTCTCAATCTTCACGCCTGTCTCACCCTTCACACGTTTCACTCTTGGCTTTTACGCTCTCAACAGAGATGACTCATACCCACTGCCTGGAGTATGACTTGGGTCTTGTACCTACTCAAGCAAAGGGTGGCTCCGCATGCCTTCCTAAATGCTTATCTTTTAGACCAAGCCGGACAGAAGCTATGTGCTATTGCCTGCTGAGTGAAGAAGTAGAACCTGTGCCGCATCCTCTTCCCGGCAGTTATGCAAGCTCCCTACTCAACCGTCTGATGGCAATCACTGCCACGCCCACCAAAGCTTGGGGAATTCTGGCTTAAGGATTTTTAAGAGGCTTAGCATTCCATCCCCCAACACCCTCCACTTTATTCTACTTTGCTTTAAATAAAGTAAACAAAGCAAACCATATTGCTTATGTCAATTTGAACCCAGTGACTCATAAAACTGGTCTCAGATAAGCAAGAAACCCGAGTATAGACAAGCAGAGACACAGACGAAGAGCCTCCCCTGAAAACTGATGTCCTGGGTGCTTTGATGTCAAGAGCTGGTGGTTCCTTCTGTCTAAAAAATTCTGCAAGAACTCAGTGGAAATTTCCCAAGTACCTAGGACTTCTTCACACTTCACACTCACACCCCCCCCAGCCGTGACTCCAAAGTCATCTTCATAGTGTTTTCAGGCTAATCTTCCTATGTCTACTTGTGAAAACTGTCCATTACAAAACCCGGCTCTTGTGTCAGTCAGAGCCCACATCCATTTCCGTGTACAGAGAGGCACACAGGGAGTCACAGTCTTCACTAATCCCTTAAGAGTGTCAGAGGTCCCCTGGGATGATCCGAATGAAAGCAAACCCTGCCCTGTATTATGCTATTTCCTACTAATCCTAGGAAAATGAATGTTAATTTATCATGAAAAAGGGTTAATTATGCATTTATTTCCGACACAGGTACATGAGATCAGGCTCAGAAAAAAATACTGAGTGTAATTCTCTCTTAAATGAGGATTCCATTTTAAGCATTTTTTTTTTTTATCAAACAGACGCTAAACTCAAGCAACTGCGCAGAAGAAAGAGAGTGGCTGGGTAATGACAAGCCTCAACTATAATTTTAATTAACCTTCTGATCCTGCTTAAATATATTTTGCCTTGTAAAAATCTGTAATAACATCTATTTCAATCTCCTCTGCTATTAGTTATTAAATTGAAAATGGATGCCTAGACTGATTTGCCAAAGATATTCAAGAAATTTTTCTTTATTCTCTCTGGTTTATTAAAGTAATAATTTGTAGCATAAAATTTCTCTGATTAAGTAATTTAGTGTAATTAAATCACCAGATTTATTAGGCTTCCTGGAGCAGCACACACAGCTGGAATGATGGCGGCTGTCAGATGTGTAACCCTGCACGCATTTCTTGCTGGTAGCTTCTCCCAAATTCCTCTGCTGCGCAGACCAGGGGGCCATCGGCCTCACTAGCCCTCTTCCCGAAGTCCGAGGTTTTGGAGGGTCCCCCTCCTCCCGACTCACGCTCACACAGTAGGTCCTCAAGAGGGGCCCTGCCAGGGTGAGCACCAACTCAGACAGGCAGAGCAAGGGAAGAGGCACGAGTAGGAGGAGGGTACATGTTTCATGGCCTAGCTCAGAACATCTCTTCTCTTGGGGGACGCTCTCAGATCTGATCTAAAACGTTGCCTCTGGACACACTCTTGTCTACCTTCAGCCCACGGACTCCTTAGGACATGGGAACAGGCTGAACATCTGCAGCCAGATTCAGTCCCTTGAGTTCCAACCTTTAAAAGCTCTGCAGCAGGAGGAGGAGCGGAGTTGCTTCCGACTGTAGGACCCTTGGTTATCCCCACTGCTTTCTTCCCTCAAGCCAGGGGATACACGAGGGGTCACAGGTCAGCTCTGGAACTCAGCAAGAATCCCCTCTACCTGAGTATGCTAGCAGCCTAGGAGCTGTCCCCAGTGATGCGAAACCCAGGGCTGTGTACAGGTGGACAGTGGGAACCCTGCTGGGCAGCCACTACTTGAGAGCCTCAGTGCCTCAGGGCTAGCTGGGAGAAAACAAACCCAGGGACTAAGCCGTCCAAATTCGAGGCGTGAAGGCGTGAGTCTGCTGTGAAGACAGCCTCAGCGGCCACGAGCAGCAACACTGCCCTGGAGGAGGAGACACTGTTCGCTGGGGCGTATGAATCTTTCCCTCGCATAACAAACACTGGTTGTGCGCGTCTGGCATCAAATAACGAACACTTGTGTTTGGGAGCCCAAATTTGCAACATGACTTGCATGGACAATTCAGCCCTGTGTCTGCTCTGGGTGTGGAGCCCACCTCACCTGGAGGCAGAGGTCCTTTACCTGGAGGCAGGGGGCTCATCGTGTACAGTGACACCTTGAGGATGTCTGCGGCAGAGGACTGGTGGTGTCTTCTGGCCCGGTTATGGCTTTTCCTGGTAGACTGCCTCCAGCAGAAGACAACACCTCGTATTTTAACACAACACATCTGCTGATATGTGCACCCGCTCCTTCCATACAAACGCCCTTCCGATGACTCTGATGCTTCCTCTGCGTGCCAGAGGTTAGACCACAACCCGAGCGGACTTTGCCAGAGGTTAGACCACAACCTGAGCGGACTTTTAATGGGCCCCTGGATCCCCGGTCGGGCACATAGTCTGAGTGACGACATAACACAGCACTGAGCTTCAGACAGCTCTCTCTGCCACACCTGTCTAGTTTGCACTGAACAAGTTTGTTTCTTCCAGGAGTGTAGGAGAAAACAAACAAACGAAAGACAGACTAGTGGCCAAATCTGCCAATCCTGCTCTTTTTGACAAATTAGGCTTCTCCAAAAAGAAACAAAACAAAACAGTGCTTTGCTGTTTCTCCACAAACCCTTTGCCCTTGTAAGCTCAGGTCTGATGGCAGTGTGTTTTGGTTCTATATAATTTTACCATGGAACCAAAGTAGCTTTCTAGGTGCAGCTACCTCTCTACTTCAGAGAGGAGAGCTAAGTGAATTCTAACGAACAAAATGAGCTAATTCTGTGGATCTCCCAATGAGTCCTTTCCCTGCAGTCTTCCCCTTAATAACCTATAAATTTTAGTCATGTGACCCATCCTTCAGTGTCTGGGGCAGTAACTCCCACCGAAAATCAATAGTCTGCCTACTTGAAGACTTCAGCATGTGTGAGGCCACAGAGGCTTGCTTATAAAACTCCATAATGACCCGAAACAGATTTGATTCCAGAAATCAGAATTCTCACACTAATAGGTTTTCACTGGAGAAGGCTCTCCTGGCTGAGAACGGACTACCAAATGGGTTAGATTTTTCAATTTTACACCTTAGTCCGTAAGTGCTGCCTTCTCAGTGGAGCAGTCAGATAATATACTACCAGGATTACTGAAGCCTCCAGTCACAGTTGTGAATTATTAATTTAAAAGGTTACGCGCCAGTGCTAATATAAATTATCTTTAAAAAACTATCTAGATGGGTAACATTTTAATAAGCTTTAAAACACAACTCTCCTCTCAACAATGAAAGCAAAATACAATACGTAAAGGCTCCAAGCAAGCTGTGGATTTATTGTACTTTTTTTTTCCTTAAAAGATTTGCATGCCATTCCCCATACAGATGACAAAGGCTGGAGCCTGCCTTCGAATGCCCTGCCCTAATCAATTTAAGGCAGCGGGCGCACAGCCCCAGCCAAGGACACAGAGTGAAATCTCACTCGGGGCACCCTGTGTCCAGGGCTCTGCTAGGAAACCTGTGCTTCCCCTGAGTCCATCCTAGGGAAGAAGATATGGTCAGGTCCCAAGGGGAACGAATAAAATATCAACATCGGGGTTTCTTGCAGAAATGCCAGCTACCCCCAGGTTAACAGCATTTGTTGTGTGCGTGCTGCAGAAGGCGTCCGGGCTTCATCCTCAACATGGAGCCATATCCCTGGGAAAGAGGAGGGCTTGGAGGAAATATGTGGCGACTTCTTAGCCGTCTAACCACGTGCCGGCTCCCAAAGATGGCTTGACATTTATCAGGAAGCAGGAGCTCAGCAGGCTGCCTTCCGCCAAGGACAGAAGAAGGGAAAAAACGCAGTGTTGGATTACCATGCATAGATCATTAAAGGGCGAGATTAATGCCGGTGGATTTTACCCTCACTACAATCATGCCTGGGACCCTCATCTAGATTTTCATTGTGAGATTTGCTTCCGAGCAAAATTCAAAGTTCCAGGAAAAATGGCTGAAGGTAGCTGGCCTGGACCTCTGTCTTCCTGGGGGTAGGGGTGGGGGTCCCTTTGTTTGGCACTGCTGGACCTTGGGGGCTGTTTGCCTCTCACAGGGAGGCTGCTACATCACCATGGTTACAAGATATAAACGTCATTATGGTAATAAAGAAAACAGAATCTAGCCAGCTGCCCCGGTTTTCAAAATCCAGGAGGAGATGAAAGTCCTCCTGCACTTCCTCTGTTTTTTTTTTTTAAATGGGTACCGTCTTATTCTTCCAGTGGTCTTTGCTCATTTCAGCCTTTTACGGCCCCAGTGTCAGGTCCCTGTGTGAAATACAACTCCCACCTGGGTACCAAGGGGCTCACCTTTCATTTTTTTTCTAAGTAGATGTCAATTTGTTTTGTCTTGAGTGTCTATTTTATTTAAAAATTTAAAATATGGACCACTAATGTCTGGTGCAGACGGCTGTCATCACAAACAGCCCAGCAAACACATTAGCATTTTCCCCCAGAGATATCCAAAAGATCTTCATAAGAAAGGAAACTAAAATAAAACAAAAGAAACACAAGACAACATCTATTGGTTTTACAGCCAGAAAATTTTAGATGATTTTTTCCCCATAAATGTATGTCAATCTACAAATAATTACTTTAAAAGAGACTGTTAGCAAGCCGGGAGTTGGTTGCTCATGTCTTTAATACCAGCACTAGGGAGGCAGGGGCAGGTGGATCTCTGTGAGTTCGAGACCAGCCTGGTCTACAGAGTGGGTTCCAGGACAGGCTCCAAAACAACACAGAGAAACCCTGTCTCGAAAAACCAAAACCAAACCAAACCAAAACAAAACAAAAACAGAGAGAGAGAGACTGTTAGCCAGAGCTCTAAAATAGTAGGTGACATGGCCAGGCACCGGAAGATGGCTGCAGAGCCAGCATTTGAGTCTGTCATATGTTCCTGCCACCTGTTTTCACCTTCCTCCCTAGTTGTCCCCTCTCAAGCCCTTCCTCCTTCTTTCTGTCATCCTGTCCATTCTTCCAACTATTCGTGTCTGGCAATATCAGGAGCACAGCGGACCCTGGCACCAGACTTTTCAAATCCAACACCCAGTGACAGGCCTGAGAGAGTTCCAGGACAGAGAAGTCAAGGGACTGTCCTGCAGTGTGGCAGTTGAAGTCACAGGGGGGAGAAAAATGGACTTTTGGGTGAACTGGTTTCTACCAGCGACGCAGGGAACAAAGACCACAGACAGCAGAACACACAGGCATGGGACCTGGCACGCACCTGGAAGGCTTAGGGACGGACACGGAGTCTGGTGTCTCTAGAACGTAAGGCATTCAGCAGAAGATGAGACCAGGGATACAGGGAAGGCCTTGCTGGGAAGGAAGACCACAGGCTCTGACCAGGCAGTGAGGAGGAGCCACCTGGGGTCCTTGGACTAGACAGCTGCAGGAGTCCATCCAGGAGTTAGGAAGGTCTGGGACTCCAGTGTTACATGGAGGACGGAAGTCGGGTGACGGGGAGTGAAGAGGATCCTTGGGATATGTACGCAACGTCTAGGTAAACTAATGTGATCCTGAGCCAAAAGAAAAGACACCAAAGCCATGTTGACATTTAACCAACAAAGGTCAAGGTCAAAGGAGACTCAGAAGGAAGGTCTGGATTGCTGAGTTTGTCTCCTCTCTCTGGGGAGGCGGGGGAGAGTTGGAAGCAGCTCCCTGTAGCTGGGAAGGGATCTGAGCTGATAGTTGACAGGGAGGCAACCAAAGCCACACAAATGCAAGAGAGCATACAGAAGGGTAGTGGGGACATTGCGTACCGTCAAGGAGGCAGTAATTACGGGAAGAAATGAAGTACAACTAAAAACAATTATCTAAAAATCAAAAAAACAAACAAACAAAAAATAGTAAGTTTACATGCAGAGTACCTGAGTACAATCCTAATAACAACCAAAGGCCACCCCTACCCCCACATCCGTATGTCCCTCGCCCACATCTCTGCATAGAGTAATCTCAGAACAAAACCAAATGTTGCCAAACTGAGCCAGAAAAGGAATATGCCACAGAATGGCATCTATCAATGGGCCCAAGCTCATGGCAGAAGCCTGGTCAGGAACAGAGGGACCATACAATCCTCTGCTCGTCACATCCACTGACAATGGGGTCAAATAGTTAGCACCACGGTTGCACTCTGGAAATCTGACTTTGGCTTCTCTCTGCGAGTATCCACATAAAATGCACACTCTGTAAAGGAGAGGACCTTCGTCCCGTCAGTTGCTTACCCGGGGTTTGAAACGCATGCAGATCTTGTTTGAGTTTGGATTCTTCACAGCTGGTAAATAGTTAGTTACCCCTTTGAAATACAGATAAATTATAAACTATGTGTTTCGGGAACCTTCCTTGGTCAGTCCAGCCCTTAAGAACATTCTGCCCTCCCCAACTCCTATAGTATGCACTCTCTTGTGCTCGTAATCGCCTATTATTATTTAACTGTTGCTTGGCCAGATGTCAAGCTTTTTGAGAACAGGCTGAGTTACTCTTTTTCTGTGTCTTACAAAGCAGGCAGAGACCACAGCGCTTCAGAAACTCAACTCGGCAGTTCAAGCGAGGGATCCAAAGTTGCAAAACTGGACGCAAAAGACAGACTCAAATCTAATGAGTCATTGCACAGAATATTCCATGGGGGTGGAAACGGGGTGCCCTGGCCACCCAGAGGAGGGCATTCCTACCTCTCACTGACTTGGAGCCACCTGTGTTAGTGTGTGGTGTCTGCAGCCTGGTAGGTAAAGACAGAAGTGTTCTTGCCAGAAAGACGGCCAACAGCACTCTGCAGACTGAGGGCTCGCTCTCCAGGTCTCCGGAGGGGCCCTAGCAGGAAGTGCACGGAGCAGAGGGAACCTGCCCCAGCCCAGGCAAGAAAACAATGTGCAGCCCAAACCTAACCAAACAGCCCCACTCTCCAGATCCGGCTTAATGTGTCAAGCACACCTTGAACTTCACAGATATTAAAACCCCCTGTGAAGACTCTCCGGGGTTCAGCCCCTCCATCACCACTGCAACAACTGAGGAATCAGGCTTAGAAATGGATACAGCCAGCCCAAGACTGTGTGGACTGGCTAGTGGGTGAGTCAGGATGTGAACACAGGTAGAATTTCTGTTCCTCGCCAAGTATAATATCCTCCCTCTTTCTCAGTCAGAACCCTGAGCCAGGAAGTGGAGACAGGAGGCAGATCGGCCTTTTGGGTGAGTGATCTGAGAGCAAGGACTGTGCTTTGGGCCTGGAAAGAAAGATGGAGCTTGGATGAGTTGAGAAGCCCAGGGAGAACCACCTTGTCCCACCCCCAAGAGAGTCTAAAAGGCAGCTAAGGGTTCAGAAGGGAGCAGACACCACGCACACGTGCGCATCTTGTGACCCAGGAAGGCAAAATATAGACTCTCAAGTTCTCAAGGTCCCGGGGCTGCTACATGTACCGGCCCCTTGTGACAGGACAAGCAAGTTGTCACCCACCAAGGAGTCACCACACAAAGGAGATACTATGTTTCCTCCACTGGGAGTTTGCAACTCTGGCAACAACATACTTTGTCAAATGAATTAGATTCCTTAATAATCATTACTCGAACCCATGCTAGTCAGCAAATACTTCTTTGCAAACAAATAGAGGTGATTAATTCGGGCAACATCTTTTTGACTCAAAGATTTTAAAGTGCCTGGTCAAGGTGAACACTTGAGTAAAATAAATAAATAAATAACAAAGCATCAGTTCCAAAGGAAAATTCATACATAGTTCAATTTACAATATTGTAATAAGACTCCGCAGCATAAATTCCGGCACACTGGACAGAAAAGCTATTTGTGTAGCATGTGGGGACATAAATAAAAGCCAAATACTTAGACTGCCCTCACAAATAAAAAAATTTTCTTTTGTGAATCTGTGCTCCTTGACACGCGCTCCAAGAAAGTTGGGTAGTGTGATAAATACTGCGACTCGAAGGACTTCATCAATATCAAATCTCATCGTCATCATTCAGTTACCAAATAAAGAGTGGCAATAACACCATCACAGACAACAACAGAGTGATATAATTAAGGGAAATGCACCTGCCTCAGTCAACATTCAGTCATAACAAGTTTTGTCACCAACTTCTTAAGTCTTCTGGGAATAAAGCTGATAACCTCACCGGGTTTTCCAGCCTGGGGTCATCCCTGACCCCTCTTTTGCCATCCTGTGCTCTACCTGGCTCCTCTCCATGGGGTCTGTGGTGGAAGTTCCTCGAAAGTTGGGCACCCTCCACCGAACCTTTATAATTTTGCTTTGTACTAACAGACTGTGAAACTTGTCACCACGCTGGAACGTGGATTTTGGGGTGACCTGAATCTCTCTGTTCCTAGGCTTCTGCCTGGGTCTAGAGAGCGCTCTTTCTCACCCCCTTGAGGTGAGGTTTCTGCTTCTGCCCTGATGTTTCTGTTTGGTTTTAATTCTGGGTTGGAGCCACCAAGACGACAAACCTTTGTTTCCATGGGAAATGCCCTTCTGACAGACATCTTTCCTGTCCCCAGCATCAACCCCCTCAAGCGATGTCACCTCTAGAATCCTCTTGAAATGGCACCTACAATCTCTCTCTCTCTGTCTCTCTCTCTCTCTCTGTCTCTCTCTCTCTCTGTGTCTCTGTGTCTCTGTCTCTCTCTCTCCCTCTCCCTCTCTCTGTCTCTCTCTCTGTCTCTCTCTCTGTCTCTGTCTCTTTCTCTGTCTGTCTCTCTCTCTGTCTCTGTCTCTGTCTCTGTCTCTCTCTCTCTCTCTCTCTGTCTCTCTGTCTCTCTCTTTCTTCCTAGAAAGCATCTTTGTTCCCTTTCTGACTAGTTTTTATAGAGCCATCATTTTATCTGGGAGGAGTCATAGATTCAGAAGGGCAATCAAACCCCCTCCTCCTCCTTCAGTGCATGAAGCCACCGCGCCTCGCTCCTCCGTAAATAATGTGTTTCCCGGTACGTCGATTTTGATGAAGCTCCTGAGGTAGGCGGTAATAATGGACTGAAATAAACCTATCGGACTCCGTTTCTGAGGACCTAGGGAAGAAAAGGACATTATTATCCCTACGTCTGTATGAATTTACCCCCGTGTCTGTAAGAATAAGCAAGCACGGCTGCAGGATCGCTCTGCTCTAGTGCGGGAGGTGCTGTTACCTCGCGCTGGGTAACAACGAGTGGGGATGGTTTGTCAGCAGCCGCACGTGTGAAAATGAGAGGGCCAAGCAAGACCGCACGCCGCCCTGCCGCTCTCCAAGGGGCGGAAAGGAGGATGCAGCCAGGACAACGCCCTCAGACCCTCAGGGGAAAGTCACCACTCACTTTGTGAGAACTGAGGGCACTGCCTTGGCAGCGGGCAGAGCATTGGGCCAGAGGCAAGAGGAAGGCCTAACTCAGTCATCTCTGTCAGCACGTGTCCTGGTCTACAGGCTTCAATTTATTACCTGTGAAATGGTCACAGCAACACCCCAGCAAGCTATTTCCTGCTTGCCTTCCTTCTTCCCATCCCTGTTTTCTCTTCTAAGATTCAAAAGCTTCTGAGGAAGAGGCTATGACTAGTCACATATAAAATTATGGGCTCAGTTTTTTTTTCTTTTTTTAAGAGTTTGGGTATAAGTGGGGAAGAGACTACAAGCTCTACAGTCCTGTTGCATCTGCATTTTAGAAACAATGAACACACAAAAACTACCTCGCTCAAGGACGCATGCACATAAAACGGTCAAACACATGTGGGGGGGGTCAGTGAGCGGTAAGGAGGAAAAGAATTAAAGGAAGGATTAGGGGTGACCCCCAATATGACAAAGAGGGTCTGCCCATCACAGAGTGAAGCTCAGATAGCACCCTGTCAGACACCCTCACTAGAATCGTGACCAGATGAGGCTGATAGCAGAATCAACAACTGTCTACCTCGTAAAAACCATACAAGGACACAGATCTTCCTCAGAGCTTGTTAAAGAGCAACGGGACTCCAAGCGCTAAGGCTTAGACATTAGTCTTCTGCAGTCACTGTCAATCATCCTCCTAAACCCCGGAAGTCAAAACACATAAGCTGCCCAGTGGATCCAACTGGAGACCTCTCGATCCTGAGACTGGGGGGCTTTAGCTGAAGAGCATTCAGGCAGCACTGTGTGGCAAGGATTCCACCGTAACCACGCTGATCGGTTTCTTTGGGAAACGGAGACGTTCTAGAAGCTGCCAAACAACTCAGGAGTTAATCGCCAGTCATTTGCCTAGAGCCAGACTTCCAGGTGCACCAGAAACCCAGCTCTTCCCACATGGTATCAGCTCTCCGCCTTCCCAATGCTGCGTGACCCTGTAATACAGTTCCTCCTTGTGGCAGCGACCCTCAGCCATAAAACTATTTTTGTTGCTACTTCGTAACTGTAGGTTTGGTTCCTGTTGTGAACCACAATGTAAGTATCTCATGTACAGAATATGTGGTATGCGAACCCTGTGAAAGGGTCGTTAGAACCCTTCAGGGGCAGAGACTCACAGGCTAGAGAACAGCCGCCCCACCGTATGCAAAAGGAAACACACATTGGAGCAGCAGGATACCTGTGACGTCTCCGCAGTTCTGAGGTGCTCGGGGTCTGTGCCTCAACCTTCCACAGAGAGTGAACAAAGCACACGTCTCAAGGTTCTGATCCCACAGTCCCGCCTCAGAGCCGAACTTCACAAGAGTCTCAGCTTCTGCCCCTACCCCACCAGCATTCAGCCCAAGGCAGCCTGGGAGTTTGTGACGCTTCACTCTGAACAGCTTCACTCCCTCTGGAGTCAAGACCAACCCAGAACAAAAGCCAACGCCAACGCTGCCCAGTCTACAGTCACGCCCCCACCCTGGCTCACGGTGGCAACGGAGAGCCAGAGCCTGGCGGATGGAGGACCGCATGCTTTCGGTGCAGTCAGCCCTAAGGACACAGCAACGCCATGCTGGCTAACAGCAACACTCCTGCTCCCCCTTTCTAAAAGCCCAGGCTCTGGCAAGCTGGGATCCAATAACCAGCGCTTGTGTGTTTCATGCCTTTAGTCTTCCTCATCCTCCTCAATGGCTCTCTCTGTTTCCTAGGTCTCTTCCTCAGAGAGTACAAGAGGCTATCACTGCTTGGCCCAGCTCCCCACAACTCTTAGTAGAAGAGCAAGGCCATTGATCTGCGTATCTGTGCTCGTGTACAGGGCCTGGCTGATCTGCATATCTGTGCTCATGTGTAGGGCCTGGCTTGGCGGAAGCAGAGAGACCCGAAGCGTGTCTGCTGCTCTTCAGTGGTCCTGACCACTGACTTAATATCACTACCCGACCCTCGGGCAAGTCTCCAGCTCTCCAGATGACGGCCTCTCGGGGAGATTTCCACAATCCAGGGTCATGGCCTCAGCTACCCAGGCTGCACCCCAGTGCTTGGGAATATGTTGCAGTCGCCGGTTCCCTGACGCCTCAGAGGACATCTCAATGGATGCCGGCCCACCCCACCTGAAAACTCCAAGGGGCTCCCTTGCTTCTGTGTCACAAAATGCCAACTGCTAGGCCCTAGAGCCTCTCCACTGTCCAGAGACTGGTCTTCCTGACCCTCCAGTGACAGCCACCTGCAATGACCCAGATGATTTGGGGGAGCCCTAAAAGAAGTCACAGGCCTCGAGGATCAGTCACCTCCTGGTCAACTGCCGGTGGAAAGGACCACATGGTACGGGAGGATGGATGGCGGCCTCCTTTCTGGCCCCGTGGGCCAGCATGCCTAGTTCTTCCCCCACTTCTCAGAAATGCCATCACGTATCAGGGTGATGATGAATGGCCGATTCCCCCAGAGGAGCGACGCATCTTCTGTTGTCAGGCCTGGCAAGAGACCTGACAGCTCCTGGTGGAGCCCCAAACCAAGCCCCGTCTGTCTGATGGTACCGGGTGGCTGCAGATACTGCTGCCTCTCTTGCCAGACCCTGGCATGAGGAAGAGGTGACACTGCTGCTGAGCTTCCTGGCCGGCCTCTCAAGCTCTAATTGAAACGTGTCCTCAGCGGGTCAGAGCAGAGACCCGAGGGCCCCCCGGCACATCTGCTCTGCCTGGACAAGAAGCTGCTTCAACGCAAAAGGCTCCAGCTGGGGGTGGGAGGGAGAAACCAACTACATCGGTCATCTGGCTTATGGTTGTTTAACCAGACCCCCAGCACAGCGGGCGCCAGAGCAGCTTGCCCTTTTTGGGCCTGGAGGAACGTACGGTCTCCTCGCTAGAACATTCATTCCCCTCAGACCTCACAGGTCCCAGGAGACGTGGTATCTGCCGAGCAGTGTCTGAACCTCCTTACGCTCTCAGGCCTTTGCACAGCGGCAGAGATGGGCCCGTGAGCTCAGTGCCTCTGTGACTCACATGCAGGCTTTCCCACATGTGCGGGCATTTGCTCTCTCTGTCTCTCTCTCTTCTGTCTCTGTCTCTCTCTCTTCTGTCTCTGTCTCTCTGTCTCTGTCTCTCTGTCTCTCCCATCTGTCTCTGTCTCTCTTCTCTCTCTGTCTCTCCCATCTGTCTCTGTCTCTCTTCTCTCTCTGTCTCTGTCTCTCCCATCTGTCTCTGTCTCTCTTCTCTCTCTGTCTCTCTGTCTCTCCCATCTGTCTCTGTCTCTCTTCTTTCTCTGTCTCTGTCTCTCCCATCTGTCTCTGTCTCTCTTCTCTCTCTCTCTCTCTCTCTCTCTCTCTCCCTCTCCTTTTCCCTCTCCCTCTCCCTCTGAGTGTGACATGCCTTAAGGGTTACTACTGCTACAGAGTTACGACTGCTATTTTGTATCACAACGAACAAAGCAGCTTGGGGAGGGAAAGGGTTCATTCATATGGCTCACCGTTCCACATCACTGCTCATCATCCAAAAAAAAAAAAAAATCAGGACAGGAACTCAAAACGGAGCCGGAAGAGCTGGAGCCTGAGGCAGGAGCTGATGAAGAGGCCACAGAAGGGTGCTGCCTACTGGCTTGCTCTTGGCGGCTGGCTCAGTCTGCTTGCTTTCAAACTCAGGGCCACAAGAGGCTGGGCCCTCCCCCACCAATCACTACTTAAGCAAAGGCCCCCAGCAGGATCCTAAGCAGGCGTCTTCTCAATTGAGGCTCTCTCCTTTCAGCAACTCTCGCTTGTGTGGAGGAGGCATAAAACTAGCCAGTACAGCACGCATGTGGTGGCCTGAGGTTGACATCAGTTGTCTCCTTCCGCCACTCTCCATCTTAGTTTGCAACACGGGGCCTCTCACTGATCCTGGAGCCTGGTGATGGGTTGGCCAGCCTACATCAGGAATCCACCCTCCCCCTCTGCCCTCCCTCCCCCGTCTCCACCTCCCCAGAACTGAGATTACAGGCAGATTCTGTTGTGTCTGCTTTCACGTGTGGGAGACAGATCAAACCCAAGCTCGTGTGTGTGTGTGTGTGTGTGTGTGTGTGTGTGTGTGTGTGTGGTGTGTGTGTGTGAGACAAGCACTTAGCTCACTCCTTAGCTGCCCTCACTTGCTTCCTCCTGGGGGCTTTTTAATAATCCTCAGAACGTGTATACTCCAGATGTAAAGGAAAATCCTCTCTTTCTAGACACAAGTCATTAACGCTGTGAACGTAGTTCAGTATGGTGTCACAAAATGAATACCCAAGGGGCAAGAGGGACCAACACTCGAGTTTCAGTTGCCCCTCATCTCTAGTAAACACCCACCTACGTTCTCACGGCCTCACTTTCCTCGTCTGTGAGTCAGGTCAGTAACCAGGCGTCTGTTTCCACCGGAAGGGCATCTGAAACAGCACCTGTTGCTTTGTTGGTGGTGATGCAATATAGCAGTAGTAACTCTGTAGCAGTAGTAACCCTTAAGGCATATGTGAGCATGTGCTCACACACACTCAGAGAGAGAGAGAGACAGAGAGAGAGAGACAGAGAGAGAGACAGAGAGAGAGACAGAGAGAGAGAGAGAGAGAGAGAGAGAGAGAGAGAGAGAGAGAGAGAGCCTCTTTCATGAACCCTTCACTCCACCTCCCCATCGCCCACGCAAGTGCCGCTCACAGCCTGCACCCGCGGCTTTAGCAGAGACACCCTCATCGCAAGCATTGCCCAGCCAGCAGCACACCAACCAGACCTTCTGCAGGGAAAGACTCTGCCCCATTCTCTAGAGCCAATCTCGGGAGCTCAGTGTCTCCCCGCATCCTTGCTCTGTCCCCTCTCCCCATGTGCGAAAGTTTCTTCAATGAATCTCTTAGTAATTGCCCGCCAGGCAAGTTCTCTTCTCAGCCCACTGAACACCATCAGGGCAGTGAAGGGTACCTGCCATTACCATGGCCGCTGTTTCAGCTGCTGGTAAGCACCTCGCAAGTTCCCCTGTTCTCAGGCACAAGCCTGGTGACTGTCCCCCAAAAGCCTCAGTTTTTATATTTTCAAGTACTTTCCTTGGGGAGGAGAAACAGATAAAAAGAAGAGTTTTTCCCAGGGCATGGGGTGTACAGATCAGCCAACCGCAGCTAGTCCGTCAGTTGGCTAGGCCCACCCCGTGCAGGAATTCGGAAATAGAAGCAGAGGCAGAAGTCCCCATGTCAAGCACAATGACGCACCCCAGGGCATGCCTGTGAGGTTGCTTCCTCAAGAGGTTTAGTGAGGGAGGAAGACCCAACCCCGAGTTTGAGCAACTCCATCTCACAGGCTCTGAACACAGACAGACTACTAAACGGGAGGCCTGAGCACCAACATGTGTCTCTGTCACACCGTCAAATCCCTCAAAGGCCTGCTGACAAAGCTAGGGCCACCCTCTCTGCTGCACCTCCCCTGTCAGATGGACTTAACCCTCACACCACGGACCAGAATAAAACTCTTCCTGCCGTACGCCTCATCTGTCAGGTATTTTGCCACAAGGAAAAAAATGTAGCAAATGCATCAACCCCAGAGGGCATCGGCGTTACCACTGACAGCGTCGTCTGGGAAATAATGGGACTTGCGGTGGCTAAAAACGCAGCAAGCACAGCCTGGGCAGCCTTGCCACTTCCAAAGAGGTTTGCGTTTCACCAGCGATAAAATGTGACTCACCCTGTAACCACAAAGCCCCCAAGGAACTAAGTGACAGGAGGAAGGAGCCACCCAGCTTCACGCAGAGTTGGTGGCAGCCTCTAATTACTGATGCGCCACTAAGCAAGGTTTGCCAACAGCTAAACGAACACACGCACTCACAAAATGAGGGCTTGTGGGCAACTGACTGCCTCGCACATTCGCCCGAGACATGACACAATTCGGAAAGGCTACCTCCTTTCTAGAAGGCAAAGTGGGAACGTTATATAGTCCACATGTAAATGCCATATTGTTTCCCATCCAATTATCTCAGTATTCTGCAAACAGAGGAGGAGAGGGTTTGCTGAATGCTCATTTTCAGGCCGTCTATCATCTGCTTAATTAATAGCAAGCAAACTCTTCTATTTGCATTTCAGGTGTACAGAGCAGAAAAGAAAATTTTTTCCGTTATTTGTAAGGAATATGACTTCCTCCCAAGGAAATAAAACAATTTCCGCTGGTGTTTGCATCCAAACCCTTCAGAGTTTTAAGCAGATTTCACGTCCTTCTTTCCTCCCTTGGCTCAAGCAGTGTCCCACTGAGCTGTTACAGTGGAGGTTGAATGGCCATCTGTGTTCAGGGTTATACCCTGGTCCCTTTTCCAGGGAGCTCTCATGTGCCATAGAACACACGTATGTTCACGTATGTGCGCACTTGTGTGCACGTGAATGTGAAGGCCAGAGGTCAATCCTGGGAGTTATTTTCAGGAGTCACCCACTTATTTATTATGGAGAAGAGACCTATCACTGGTCTGTAGTTCACCAAGTAGATGAGGCTGGATGTCTGGTGGGCCAAAGGGAGCTGCTCATCCCTGCCCCCCATCCTAAGCTCTGAAATTACAAGTGTGCTCCATTATCTCTGGGATTTGAAGACCAAATCCCTATCCCCATGCTTGCAAACAAGTACTGAAGCATCTCCTGCCTGCACCTGGAACTCCAGGGATCACTCCCAAGGGTTTTCACAGATGTGCTCAGCTAACATGAGGTTTAAATGGTCAAGGCTCTGTGTGTGAATGTATGGCAAGTTGTAATGGGGAAAATGCCAGAGAAAGAGCAATGATGGAGCCCAAAACAGCTCATCCAACGAAGTCCCTGCCGCATAAGCATGAGCTCAGGATCGGGTCCCAGGACCCATGTTGAAATACCAGTGGAGGCAGCTCTCTCCTGTAAGCCCAAAAGTGAGGGGCTAGAGACAGGCAGACACCTGAAGCTCACTGGCCACCCAGCCTAGCCTAATCAACGAGCTTCAAGTTCAGCAAGAGGCCCTTTCTTAAAGCGGAGATGATAAAGGAGGTGTCTTTCCACCCACTATATATAAAATTTGAGCCTCTACTCGATGTTCAACAAATGACTACACCACACACACACACACACACACACACACACACACACACACACACACACCACACACACACGTCCTTTCCTCCATACTCAACAATGACGGAAATGCTGGCATCCATCAAAAAAGGCACCAAGAAAATGACTGACTCCTCCTGAATGTAACCATTATGTAAATATTTCATATTTAACTATCATAGTTTTATTCAAAAATGCCTGCTGGAGGCCAAAAGGCTGTAGCTCCACATTCTCTTCCCTCAGCGTCTCTGAGGACTCTGGGATGCCCCTGATGTCACCTGCTTGCAATTACATCGTTCATGCATTCAAAGACTAGTATGTGATCCTCAGTGAGGCACCTTCCAGAATGAACAGGCCAAGACCTCAAGCTTCTTCAGGGAGTTATGCTCTAATCCCTCAGGCCTGAAAACTGGTATCCTATTTTTAATATTAATAAAGTCTAATTATAATAGTCTAAAAGTTAGTGGTGTGGATAATTCAATGAAAGAACTCAACCAAAACTCATTTTATCTAGTGTATGAATATGGGGACCAACTTCTCTGTGGCCACTTCTTTGCTTTTTTAATTGTGTTTTATTCGAGTCTATATTAAACTCTGTTTACTTTGTCTGAGCACACAGTCACATGGGTGATATGAGCGAACTTTGCCATCAGAGGCACAGATTTACAAAGCCAGACACTTTCCAGGGAAGACTTAGGGAGATAGCAAAGACCATATCAAGACTAGAAGCATTTGCGTTGGCGTTTATCTCTGGGGCACCCAATAACCCGGCCGCTCAAAAGGCTTCCTGATGGCCAGAGCCAAGGCCATAGGCAAAGAAGCACTCCTTAACCCCTCAATCCTCTACAGATGTTAACTGAGTGCCTGACAGCAGGGCTGGGAACTGAGTCAGGGCTGGGACTGGGTTACACCCGAGGAATAAACCCAGGCTATGGGCATCATCTCAACCCCTTCAGATGTGAGGATCCAGGGGGACAGGTGGTCAAAGAGGAAAAAGCATAGCCTGTACACAACACACGTATCAAGAGACAGGTGACCACGGGCAAGCAAGACAAGGATCAACGAAGGGCGGGGAGAGGCCAGCCTCAGAGAGGATGGTTAGGGAGAGGTCATAGCCTGTGATGCTCTGCAGAAGGATCAGCCCTGCAGAAGGACATCTGGAGAGCCGAGGTCTGGGGGAAGGATACCCACAAGCAGTAGTGAAGAAAGCCAGGCACGCAGGGAAGGAGCACGGCACGGTCCATCCAGCTCATGAGATATAAAGCAGACCTGTGGCTGCCAGGGGGCTGGAGGAGGGCAAAGGGAAACCGTTGCTGTAGATGAAAAAACTTCAGGACTGGGCTGGCGGAGACAGTGGTGGAACAGCGTAGACGGGCTTCCTCAGTGACAGACACGGCCGCAGACGACGAAGACGGCCCGTCCTGGGTGCACATATTACCACAATTTTTTATAGGTAGACAGGAGGTTGGGCGTTTTAATTTTTCTCTGTGTGTGTGTGTGTGTGTTGTGCTGCAGACACATGAGCATACATACATGTTCATGTGTGTGGGCACATGCGCGCACAGCTGTGAACGTTTGTGTGTGTGCCTGTGAAGGCCAGAGATTTATGTCAGGTATCCCATCTCAATTAATCACTCTCTATTTATCATCTCCAGCAAGGGTCTCTCACTCGAACCCAGAGCCTTCTCATTCTGCTAGTCCAGCCAGCTTGCTCCAGGGACCCTGCCTGGTCTCTTCCTCTCAAACGCTGAGCTTACAGGTAGGCGACACACCCACCCAGCATCCACACAGGTGCTGCCGGGGGATTCGACCTCAGGCCCTCACCTGCCGAACCATCTTCGCATCCCTGAGGGTTGGGCTTCTGGATCCACCTGAGTAATCTAGCAAATTTACCCGCGGTCAGAGAAGTCATTCCTCTTCCAAGACTTAAAGATGGACTCGCTGTCCTCCTCCTACAAAAGACAAGTTGTTGGAGGGGGTGGATCCTATCACACGGTGCAGGGATGCCACTGCACCTCCATCCAAATCATAGGGAAGACTGCCTCTGAGGAATTCCCTGGATTAGCGACTCTGTTTACTGAAGAAATTGCATCTCCCCAGCCCCAGCTGCCCGCTGACAGATTCGTTTCTCTCATGCCTTCCACACTCCTCCTACTTCCTCAGCTGTCCTGGAAGAGACTTACACTGAGACTACACCAGTGGACTACATTAACTTTCCCTTTGCCCACCATATAGGAATTCTCACTCATTCACTCACTCACATTAATTACTAAATGAAACATATTTTAGGTCTCAGAAACAGTAAAAAAAAAAGTAAGTAGATTGGAGACCATTGATTTCCACAGTTGTATTCAGTGCTCTGAGTTAGATTTTCTATTAAGAGTTTACATTTCCAATTTCATCCTTCGTTTCCGAGCCAAAGAGTTTCCTATGAACCGAGGGTATGTCATAATTATCTATTTCTCCACTCGTGGCACTTGCCATCTAGAAGGTCAAGGCCAGAGATGGTTCTTGACTCTCTCTTCTTCTGACGTCTCGGTGAGGATCAGCCTGACACCCCCCCATGAGAAGACAGATGTCCCCTAGGGAGGCATGCTAAACTTGAGGAGAAAGAATCTCAAGGCAGACAGACAGGGAGATAAGAGCTGGGGGAGAAAAAGCCAGGTCCAGCAACTAGACACAGTGGGAGAACTTCATCCCAAGATAAGCCGACTTGGCATGCGGTGGTCACAGAATCGGAGGCCAACCCGTAGATCTCCCCACTGGGTGAGAATAAGACCCATTCCTTCAACACACCAACTGGGTTGGTTTCTCTTCATTGCACACTAAGCCAACCGCTGAAGATGCCCCTGCCATCACAAAGACACATAAACCTTCCAAGTGCATGGTACTCGTGCATGGGCACAGAACAGATGAATTCAAAACCTGGTGGACATTTGAAGTCAAACTTCTAGAACACATCAGGCAGCAGACACGGAACCAAACAGCACACCGTGTTTCATCAGGACTCCCGTAAGTCAGCCTACGTCTCCAGCCTCTGACGCCAACACGGAATGGGGGAAGCCAGTACTCATGCTACCTTTGAGCTCCCACCAAAGTGGATACCTGGAGACGCTGCTGCTTCTCTCTCTCTCTCCTTCTTCCACGCCACCTCCTATGCAAGGAAACTGTAGGATCTTCTTGTTCCCAGCCTTTCCCGTAGAAACCAGTCCTTCACTAAACCACAGACTCACGGTCTGTCAATCCCCAAAAGCCATTTACAAGATGCCTTGAAAGAGGAAGGGGACAGGGACGGGTGGGCAGGCGCTAAGAGAAGAAAGTTGGATTTGCCTTTGCCCAAGGGGAGAAAAGAAAGCAACCAACACCCTTCCAGCCCCCCCAGTACCCACCAATGTGCGTCATTTATTTGGCGGCAACGCTCCAAATGCTAACCGAATGCATTAAAGCCATTAATAACCCAACCCAACCCAGACAATCCGTTTTTTGTTTTTTTTTTTTTTTTGCTGTGTTTTTTCAACTTCCCGCGTGCTCCGCTACCTACAGCCGAACAGGAGCAGGTGAAAAGGTCTCCTCGTAGTAAAAGATGAAGGAGGGTGAGGGCAGAGGAGCTGGCACCTACTTGGGAGTTCACCAGGTTCCCAGGGAGAAAGCGGTAACAGCCTGGTGCATGGCAGTCTGGTATCAATGCAGTAATTTCTGGACAGCTGCCAACGGTAAGGTTAAAAAGCAATATTACAAGGCCTCTGTGATGAGAACCTACTGGGAGACATTTGTTGGAAATTGCTTTGCCTATCATTTAGTCAGCAAAAAAAAAAAAAAAAGCCCACAGTACTAGTTACACGCACGAACTCTGTCGAGTGTGCATCTATAAATGATTCAAATTGTGAGCACACAAAGCCCCCATACAGGTATACATAATCGCGGTAAAAGCCTGGAGCCTCAGCCCTGTTCTTTCGCATTGATAGGCCGTATAAATTTTCCCTTTATGCTGCCAAGTAAGTGGCATAATTATAAAGTATATTCTGAGTTTTTAAATTCAACTTTTCTTGAAAATGAAATCAGAAAGGTTTTTTTTTTGTCTTTTTTTTTTTAAAAGCACCAAGCAATAAACTTTTGGGCAGCTGTGTTGTGAACAGCCGACTCTGTGTAGAACAAGCTGACTACATTTTTACTACCAACGGGTTACTCAGGCGCTACCAGGAGAAATTGCAACATTTTAACTAGACTGTCTCTTTGAGACTCCAAACACTTGAAAACATTTTCAACTGAGTTAAAGCATGTGAAAGGGAAAATTGGGGGCAGGAATTCCCAAACATCAGAGCGGGTGTGAACTGAGCCCTTTGCTTTTAGGTAAGGGAAAGGGGTTCCAAGGGTAAACCATCACTGTGGGGTCCCGGGGAAGCCTTCCTTCATTTCAGTCTTCGGTAATACCAAAGGAGTAAATTGCTTTCTCTCAGTGACCTGGAGATCTTTGCTTACAATGATCTAGGAGTCCTTCTGCAAGACGCTCTTGGCCATTGTCCCCAAAGACCAGAAGTACCTGTCCTAACATGTACTTACTCATGCATCCTTGCTCCCACCAGAGATCAATCATTTGAGTCTGCAAGTTGCTGTCCACAGATCTGCAGTGAGGTGTCTAGCCTACGGGAAGGGCTTGTGTAGACCTCTGCTTGAGCCAGTGCCTCAGGCCCATGGGTGTTAGGGCTGCGTGAGTTACTTTTTGATGGGGGATGTCCTTCTGTTTACTGTGAATATATGTCTCTCTCATTGGTTGATGAATAAAGCACCACGGCCAATGAGGCAGTATGATAGGTGGGACTGGGAGACAAGGAGGATTCTGGGAAATGTAGGCAGAGCCAGATACCATGTAGGCAGTTGAGATGTAGCACGCAGAGGAGTAACAGGTCCCTGGACTCTTTCTCCGGTAAGATAAGACCACATGGAAATACTCAGATTAATAGAAATGGGTTAATAACTAAGACAGAGCTAGCCAATAAGAAGCCCTAATCAAAGGCCAACATTTTCATAATTAGTATAGCACCCGTGTGCTTCTATGGGGCAATGCAGCTGTAGAACTGGGGTGGGAAATTCAGTCACACTTCTGCCTGAGGGTGAGGTTGGGCCCTTCACTGTGAGCAAGAGCCCAGTCCATCTGGTCCTCGCCCGTGGGTGTCATGGGAAACCAGGGAGCAGGATGACTCCCAATAGTCTTGAAAGCCCAAAGGAACTGACGCTGTTCGACAACAGCACTAGAAAACACACTTCTACACGTATGCCCCCACCCAGCCCACCCCGGTCAAGAGAAGGCACAGATCGCTGCTACCCAGGAGTCAAATCCCCACTGCCTCTGCTCACTTATGACTTTCCTGTCACTCTCGAGACCCCCTCCTTAGTCACCAGCCCCCATGCTGACTGACGGAAAGTCATTCACTGGCCAAGCTGGGAGAGCGTATCTGCGAGGTTCATTTCCAGAGGGTTACTAGAGTGGCTGGCAAGATGGGAGCTAAGGAGACCTGAGATTACAAAATAAAAACAGATTTCTTTTTATTGTTGAGGCATTCTAAAAGCAATTACACTGTTGCAGTCATAACAACCACTTGTGCAAACAGCAGGTTGGGAGAGCACAAAAGCCCACTGGCACCGCTCCACCCACTCCAGGGGCCATTAAAGTCTGGGGAGGAGAAGGCAAGATAAAGGATGTTTGGGACTTTGGTTTTTTGGTTTTTTATTGTTGTTGTTGTTTTTGCATTGATTCCTTAAAAATCTATTAGCATATTCTTTACCATTCAAAGGAAAAATAGAGCCAAGTCCATTTTGGGAAGACTTAGGGGAAATAATTTCATAGTGGGGGCAAGAGAGAGGGTTTCATCGGGTCCCAAGTTCACAGAAATGTCACCCAACCCTCCCCATGGATTACATCTGTTTTGCATTTTCTGATAGAGCCAGCCAAGAAGGACATGTCTCCTAAGAGACACAAATCCTACTTTTATTGGGCAAAGTCTGTGCCCAGTGACCTGAGGAGACAGTGAAGAGTCTCCAAATCCACCCCTTCCCCCAGAAAGAGGTGAGCATCTGCTTTTGGGTCATCCAAGTGCCCACTCCCAATTTAATTGGGCCAACCTCACTCTAAAAAGCAAATTGAGAGTCACCGTTCTATAAAAGGAAGGCTCATTATAAAACTTTAAGTAAGGAGCTATAGCATGGCCAGGGAGTTTCAAATAAGTTTTCTGTCTCCCCACCTTCTGTCTGTGCGGAAAGCGGTTTCTAAATATTCCAGTGGGCTTGTTTCACTGTTTTACAAACTGGGTCTCTGAGGTAAATTGATGTTGCCTAAGTTGACTGATAAATGAGAACAGAACACCTAAAAATAACCCCACAAATACTCACCCAATGGACAGTTAAGCCATGACCCCACAAATACTCACCCAATGGACAGTTAAACAAACAAAAGTCATTCTGGACCCTGCTCACCTGGCTGGGTCTATTGCTGAAGTCCCTGTCACTGCAAGTGAACGCACAAGACCTGTGTACTTTTATAACATGTCCTGGAGAACTCAACAGGGCAGTTACAAAAATCAATTAAAATTTCTGGTATGGTTTCTTTTGTCCATAATAACTTCACCATACAATACTTAGCTTGTTTAAGAGTCCCATTTCTGAGAATATAAATCCTCTGTCTGACGTGTACTTAGCCTGCATCTGTGGACCACAAGTCTTCAATAATTAGAGCACAAACAACGCTCCTGAGTGACTTCAATGAAGGGAGTTTGGTTGTTTTTGTCTTTTTTGATGAGTTAACCAGAGCCTCCTGACTGATACACATTGAAGAGCTATCAGACATTGCTTGCTGCATGCCTGGTTTGTTTCACCATTCACCAAGGGCTTCCTCACTCCCTACACAGACTCATAACCACTTCCACAATTTCTCTTTTTGTTATGGATGCTCATCAAAAGTCTGCCCAGTAAACACAGGAAAGAAGACATTTGGACAAAGAGTTAAAAATCTATCTCTGGTTCCTTCTGCACAGAGCCAGGTGGTAAACATTTTGACCAGCCACACAGCTGGAAAGCATCCGTCTTTACTACTAAATAAACAGTTAAGGGGCAATGAACAAATGAATGGGCATGGCTGTGTGCCAATAAAACTTTATTTAAAAAGAGAACAGAGAGCCCACAGGCCATAGTTTACCAATTCCTGCAGGGCATTCATGGTTTGTTATTGTTTTGTTTTCTCTCCCTGGCCAACCTCTGTTGAACCTTCTCTCTTGTGTTCCTATGAACTCTCTCTCTACTTTAAATTGTCTCATTCACTTATTTCTAGCTTTCTCTCTTCACAGACTTTCTCAGCCAGACTGAGTCTCAGAGCGCGGTAGGCCAATTGCTAGTTTCGTGCCCTTTAAATTGATGGGCTTTGGATATTTGATTAACATTTTTGTAGAGGGCATACTGAGGACTACATCAGGGAAGGCCAAGAAAAAAACCCACAGTGAGACATTCAGAACCTCATCTGACTCCTAGCAATTCGATTGAAGTTCAAGTTTGCAGCCTGTTTTCAGTGAAATCCCAGCCCTCCTCAGCTAACCACGCCACCTTGATTAAGTACATCTGTTGAGCAGGTGGGAGCGTAGGAGCCACCATGGCTAAGAAGACAGTTGAAATTTAGTTAAAGAGAGGTACAAAAGTGGAGGAGAAAACTGCAAATAGTTTACCACCATCTCACAGAGCACAAGCCCGTACAGGGTGGGTCTTCAAGGGGGTGTGCCGACGCCCATCTATCAAATGGGACACACCTAGCATCATCCAAAGAGTGCATTGCAGCTACTGGGGTATGACTATTCTACTTTGTAGCCACAACTTTTCTAAACTTTAGGGCAACAACAATTAGTGTGATTGGAACACACCAAAACATCTAGGCTGCCATCAAGAACCTGTGTCACCGAGGAGCCGCAGATACACAAGAGCCAGGACACAGAAGCAGCACCCTTTAACAGACTGCAACACTGGCAGGTGCCTTCAAGGTAGCAACAAAGTATTCTAGATCTGTAACAAAGTCTTTTTCAGAATAGGACGCCCTGTTGTTTATAAGCCATCTGCACACTCAGACACTTATTCATCACGTGTCCATTATTCAAGGTCTGGGGCAAAGGCTCAGTTGGTAAAGTTTTCTGGCTTAAGGACCAGCATTCGATCCCTAAAGTCCATAAAAAAACAGCAACAACAGAAATGATGTCACGCATTTACAATCCCCGCACTGGGAAGGCAGAGACAAGCAGATCCTTCAGGCTCACTGACCAGCCAGCCTTGCCAACCTGGTGAGTCCCAGGTCCGTGAGAGAGACTGTCTCAGAAATAAAGCCTATAGAACTTACGGAACGACACAGAGGATGGCTTCTGTCCTCTACAAGCAAGCCCCAGGTTCAAATCCATCCAAGCACCCCTTTAATTATCTACGAGCCCCAAGTCTTGGAGAGTAAATGGTGATCAAGACCAGCCTGTTCCCCCATTGATGCTTACAATGTGAGGGGCAACAGAGGAGCCACAGTTCCCTAACCCTAAACTGAATCTTATTTTGTTTTTTTTTCCTTCTGATTTGGACTGGCACTCTCTCACCTGGTGATTTGCTTGTTCTATTCATCAAAACGAACTTTAAATGACCTTCAGGTTCTTTTAAAATACCTCATAAAACCAAGACTTGCACTTGGAGAGATTATTACACTTGTGCTAAAGACATTAAGAGTAATATTTTTTTTAAGCTGCAGAACACTAGGAAAACCTGAACTTTGGGGGAGAACCCAGACTTCAGTGATGATTCTGATGAGAGCATGACACTGGGACATTCATAAACCTCCCTGGTGTCTATCTCAGTCACGGGGTCCATCATTTTGACAGGTTCTCACCGAGCACTTAAGATGAGCTATGGGTACTGATAACACAGCTGGCCCTTGTATCCACTTAGTGAATATTTTAGCTGAAGAGACAGGTGGGAAACAGGAACACAACTTTCAGACAGCGTAGAGTGCCATGCTAACTACTTACCATTTCTCCTGTTCAGGGACTAAGGAAGGACTTTGGCATCACCTGGCTTCTGGTAGGAGCGTAACACTGACCGATTTCCGTCTCTGTCTTCAGCCTTCTCTCTGCCCTCCCCACATCTTAGGGGAATCACCAGTCCTACTGAGAGCCATCTGAAATCTAAGCTTTCATTCCAAGCCTAGCTGCCCTGGACTGAAATCTCACGTTCCTTCAACATCTGCATGCTGAAAACCAAATCCCAGCTCGATACTATTAGGCGATGGGAGAGCTTGGGAGGTGACTAAGTCATGGGAGCGGACTCTCATAGATGAGATTGGTATCCCCCTAGGAGCCCCAGTAAGTCCCTTCCACCTTGTGCAAACTTAGCTCAAAATACACCATCTACCAGCCATAGACTGAGCCTCACTAGACACCAACTCAGCCAGTGCTGGGCTCTGATCGCCAACTTTTCCAGTCTCCAGAATTGTCAGAGATTACTTTTTATGAGCCGCTCGATTTATGGTTATTTTCAGACAGTAGCCCAATTACACCAAGTCAGCCCTATATCCAAGCATCTGAGCCTTAAATCAAAAGCAAATATTGGGTGGGTGGGGGAGCCGTTCAACTGATGACAAATTTTAAAATGAGGAAGTAAGGTAGACTGTCCAGGGAAGGGATCACTAAAGAATCCCTGTCTATACAAACTTCACCAGAAAGCTTCTGGAGCTCTGAGTAAATACCACAACAGGTCTAAGCTGCCTGAGAGAGAGAGTCCCTGAGAGAGGTAAAAGAGACAGAGACTCCACATAAAGGGGGTGCTGTAAGAGCAGCAGGTGGCTGGGGCCTGCTGCTGTGACCCAACCCAGCGTGAGAATTGAAAGCCCCTGAGGGCCCCCAAGGAGTGGCTTGCACAAACTCCACCCCACAAGGGCCAGGTGGTTGCCCTTGAAATCCATCTACCGACAAGAGTGGGTGGTCCTCTGGTCCCAGGGAACTTTTAATTTATAGACCTCCCCCATACAGGTGGTTTCCTGACACAGGATATTGACTCGGCTCCAGGAGGTCCCTAACCTCTAGCTGGCCCGAAAGGTTTCCTCAGGTTGGATAAGCCTCAGATAAGCTGAACTTTTGCAAGCTTATGAGAGCTGCACCTGCGATCCCTCTGAGATTCGTTCATCACGAACCTTAATCCATCTCAAATAAAAACCCTCGCGTACAGACGCGGCTTCCCACCCGTGTGTGGCTGTTTAACAAGGAAGGAGAGCAGCTTTGTCTGTTCTGCAAAAGCCTCTTCCGTGCACCCGGCACCCGTGGATTTAATTTCTGAGATTTACATTTTAATTCTTTAAGAGATTCAGGAGGTAAGTGGGAGGAGAGGTTTGTGGTTGAAATAACTGTCCTTGCATTCTGTGCCCGACCCTCCTTTCTTCCCCTTGGCATTTAAAAAGAAAATCACACTTGCTCCCTCTATATCCTCCTGGAATCCTGCTTTGCGACCCAGCCCTCGAAGCATCTGCTGTCACTCATCACCACCAGCTTAGTTTGTCATCTCCAGTGGTTGGATAGCATCCACCCAAATCCCCACCTTCAACCCCGGCGGCCCTCAGCCTTGTTGAGACCCGGTCTCTGCGGATGAAGTTAGGATACCACAGCAGAGTGCGGTGGGCTCCACATCCCATACTACTGGTGCCCTCAGATAAAGACACACGGGCATGGCGGCAAAAGATGAAGGTGGGGCATACAGCCACAAGCCAAGGTTGACTGAGAGCACCAGGAGCCAGGAAGAAGCAAAGACACCTCCCTTCTCCAGTGACATCATGCTCCCTCCCGATACCACCCACCAGTAAAGAATCCGGACTTCACGTCTCCAGAGCAGGAAGGGAATCATTTTGTGCTATCCCAAGCCATCTAATTTGCAAACCTTTACTGCAGTGCCCTAAATTACAGGGCTGCATGTATGCACGTGCACAGCCTGTTCTGCCACCGCCTCTCACACACAAGTGGTCTCTGTGCCTCCTCCTCACCCGAGGCTCTGTGGCGGCGGTGGGGGGGGCAGGCCCTTACGGTTGCCCTGGAGTGACTCCCTCTGGCTGACCTCTGCTTCTATGACTACAGAGGCCACATGCTCTCTATTTACATAAAGAAGCCCAGCTAGGGTCTGTCTTCTGTCGGCCCTGATCGTTTATTATGAAGTTTTCAAATATGGAGCAAGGTTGATGAATCTCGCGATGTGAGCTCAGGTACCTGCCGCTTTTCCCCCCACTATGATTAACTGAGCGAATACGTGCTTTATCACGCATTTCTCCGTCTGTGCACTTCCCCTCCGCGCAGTGGTAAACACTGCCCATGCATTTCTTGGACCTGTTCCAAAACCATTTGCACACACCAGTACACTTGCTCCCCCCCCACCCCCAAAGTGCTTCAGTGGACACATCATCCACCATAGTTCTTAATCTACTTTTCCTTTTTTCCTTTTAAGGGGAAACATACAAGTCTTAAGTTTGGGCAGATGCATAGAACTGTATAACCCAAACCCAGGATCATCGCCCTCAGGGCAGAGAGTCCTTCTTGCATCTCCCAAGTGAGTCTCCATGCTAAGGCTCCAGAGTCAACCCAGGTCTGAGTGTTTCCATCAGTTTCTGGAAATTCATGTAAATGAGCCAACCAGTGCATCTTCTGGGAAGATTCTTTCATGGGGTATTATGTTTTTTGTTTTTTTTTTATCTCTGTCTCTCTGTTGTGTGTGTATGTGTGTGTTTGTGTGTGTCTGTATCTGTGTGTGTGTGTGCACCTGTGTGTCTGTATGTGTATCTGTGTCTGTGTATCTGTGTGTGTTTGTCTGTGTGTGTGTATGTGTATCTGTGTGTGTGTCTGTGTATCTGTGTGTATGTGTCTGTGTATCTGTGTATCTGTGTGTCTGTGTATCTGTGTCTGTGTATCTGTGTGTGTGTGTCTGTGTATCTGTGTGTGTGTCTGTGTATCTGTGTGTCTGTGTATCTGTGTGTGTGCACCTGTGTGTGTGTCTGTGTATCTGTGTGTGTGTCTGTGTATCTGTGTGTGTGAGTGTGTGTGTGTGTGTACGCACGTGTAAGCATGCACACAGCACTGGAGGTCAGAAGACCACATCCTCTAGAACTGGAGTTACAGAAAGGTGTAAACCACTGAATGCTGGTGCTGGGAACCGAACTCCAGTCCTCTGCAAGAGCAGCAAGCACGCTTGACTGCTGGGCCACCTGCTAGCCCCTAGACTTATTGTTTTTATTCATTTGTTTTGTTTTGAAACAAGGTCTAACTGCGCCTGGACTAGCCTTGACCTTGAAATCCTCCTGCCTCCATCTCCCATATGCTGGGAAAGCATGTGCTTGCTTGTATCTCTAGTGATGATCCTTATACTCCAAGTGGCCTTTTCTGGCTGATAGAACTATTAACAGTTTAGCCTGCTATGAATATGTGCACATGCATGTCTTAGTCCTGGATAGATGCTTTTATTTCTCTCAGCTTTGGCTGAGACCTCTTGTTTGATCTCGATTCTGCCAATCCTGCCAATTGGCAAGCCCAGCTCAGTCTCCCAGTCCCTCTGTAACAACTGTGTCACAGGCATAAGGAATTCAGACCAGCTGCCTGTGTTCGAACCTAGACTCAGTTTAGCTGTCTGCCCTCTGCAAAATAAAACTAAATGTCCTGAACTCATGTCAGCATCTGGAAAGTGAGGATAAGACGAGGGATTGCTAAGCACGTGACCCTAACAAAATGTCATGAGCCACACATGTTTACTAAACAGTAAATACGGATTTCTCCTTTCTGGAATGTGGAAGTCTGAGACCAGGGTGTCAACAGGGCCAGGTTTGGGTGACAACCTCCTCTCCCCTTTGCAGGTGACTACCTTCTTGCTCCCTGTCTCTTCCAACCCCTTTGATAAAGATTCCACCTTTACGACTAATTGTTCTTCCAAAGACCCCACTCCCGGTACCACAGGCTAGAAGGACAGCAGGGATTTTGGAGAAGCACAAACATTCAGTCCGTAGCTGGTTTACTACAGACAGTAACTTAACAGATGAGAAAAAACACTTGTTGACAAAAGCCAAGTAAATAAGAAAATGAACACGTAATTGTCATTCTCTGACTACCTGACCCCCACCATGGGACACTTGTTGTACACAGCAGATGCCTTTCTCTGTTTGAAAAGCTACAGTGGTTAGGGGTGGGGCTTCAGAGAACTGCTCTAAGAGAACCAAAAAAAACCTCGTTGCTCGGGCTATCTGAAATATCAAAGTTTGTTTTAATGGACTGGCATCCCATCAACCCAGGAGCAGGATGCCGCCTATACTGATCGGGGATGCTGAAGAGCTGACTGGTGACGGCTGAGCGACAAAGGGTGTAATAAAACAAGTAATAAAAAAATAGGGAAACTCAATAACCAGTACTATTCATGTAGGAGACAAAAATCTTTTCAATCACACTGGGTTTATTCATGGACAGGAGAAGACAAAGAGGCTCTTCAAGAGTAAACAAATTGCGAACATTCCATGACTGTCTTCAGTGACTGTTCTCATCTGATCCGAGACCAGAATCAGTCAGGTTTGTTACCCTGGTAACACACTGTAACACACTACACACACAATTTAACATGAGTGTCTTTGTCTCCTCCATCCAGAGTCTCTGCTCCCAACCCCTCACCACCTATGCTGGGTGATGGGGGAAGTCCTTCTGAGTACATGTTTGTCTTATTGGTTGATGAATAAAGCACTGTTGGCCAATAGGGAAGCATGACTGGCGGGACTAGGAGCTAAGGAGGATTCTGGGAAATGTAGTAGGAAGTCACCATGTGACCCTGGGAGGAGAGGGTGCAAGTCTGGTGTTCTTGGTAAGATTAGACCTTATAAAATATATATTAGCAATTATGGGCTAGTAAATATAAGTCAGAGCTAGCCATTAAGAAACCACAGCAAATGGCCAACAGCTTCATAATTAATATAGTGTCTCGTGTGTTATTTGGGGGCAGAGACAGCAGCGGGACCCACACAACTGGTGGGAACGTAGTTACAGCTGGGTCTGCTCTTATTCTACCCATTCAGCCCTTCTCCGCCCTTTGAAATAAGTCTTTCAGGTCTTCACGCTTGTACGGCAAGCCTTTACCCACTGGGCCACCTCCCCAGCCCTAACGACACATTTTCATCAACTTGAAAATGTCTCTCAAAAGATAACCTCAGCTACAGGCGAGACATGTGTCCTGGCTAGTTTAGCGTCAACCTGACACAAGCTAGAGCTATTTGGGAAGAGGAGCATCAAGTGAGGAAATGCCCCTGTAACATCAGCCTGTGAGGCATTTTCTTGATTTATGATTGATGTGGGAGGCCCCACTCCACTGTGGGTAGTGCCAGCCCTGGGTAGGTGGCCCTGGATGCTAAAAGAGAGCAGGCTGGGGAAGGCATGAGGAAGCCAGTAAGCAGCATCCTCCGTGGCCTCTGCATCAGCTCCTGACTCTAGGTGCCTGCCGTGAACTCCCTAATGCTGACTCCCCTGGATGATAACACTACAAGCTGTAAGCTGAAACACACCCTTTTCTTTCCGAGTTATTTTTCTTTGGCACGGTCATTATCACAGCAACTATGATGGCCTGCAATGCCCTACAGCCTCCAAGAAGCCACACGCTAAGATGATCTGGGTATTGGTATGACACCAGCAGCTAGCTCCCAGACCTTGGAGAGTGACAGGTGCATTGAGGATGTCATGAGAAATTAGGAAGCGGGTAATACCTGTCCACCAGATGGACATAGCAGCCACAGGGATCTGCGAGTCAGAGTAGCTCTTCCACCTAGGGTGGGCTGTCCATTAGCACAGGCTTCTGGGAAGGGAAGTCAGAGAGGAAGGAGCGGAAGACATTGACAGGTAGGGCCAGACCAGACAGATTAAGTATTAGGTTGGTGCAAAATAATCGTGGCTTTTGCATTACTGAAACTTGCTGTTCAATACTGGAATATATTGTTAATAAATGAGGTTATCAGCCGGGCATTGGTGGCGCACGCCTGTAATCCCAGCACTCGGGAGGCAGAGGCAGGCGGATCTCTGTGAGTTTGAGGCCAGCCTGGTCTACAGAGCGAGTTCCAGGACAGGCAAAAAGAAATTAGGTTATCATTTACCATTTTAATGTACATTTCTTGCCTTGTGTTAGTACTTGCTGTTAGTTTGCATTTATTTTACGCTACGGAAAGGATGTTAGGCAAAAAGCAAATTGAATGCTTTTCCTATCCAAGCTAAGCATTGGTCATAAAGCAACAAAGACAACACAAGGCATCCGCCCCGGAACCATTAAAGAATGTATGGCACTACGGCGGTTCAAAGTTCTAAGAAAGGGATGAGAACCTGGACACCGACAAGGGGAGCATAGTGGAAAGCCACTGGAAGTTGACAATGACCGACCGAGAGCAATCATCGAAGCTGATTTATTAGAGGTTGCCAAGAACTCCCCACGGTCCATTCGGTGGTCGTTTGGCACCTGATGCTCATTGGAAAGGTGGAGAGATTCAGTAAGCAGATGCTCTGAGGAGCTGACCAGAAGTCAAAAGCTAACACACACACACACACACACACACACACACACACACACACACACACACACACACAGAAACCCCAAAGACCTGTCACTTTGATCTGCTGTCCCCTATCATTCTGTGATTGGGGCGTGCCGTATAACCTACATATAGGTTGTATATGGCAAGTAGGGAACAAGCAGCTCAGTGACGAAACGTGCCATAAAATGGTCATGGTCACTGTTTGGTGGTCCGCTGCCAGTCTGAGCCAAGGAGGAAGACACTACATCTGAGAAGTATGCTCGGCAAACCAGTGAGATGTGCCATAAATGGTAAGACCCGTGGTGGCATTGGCCGCCAGCGAGGGCCCAATTCATTTCCAGGACGCCGCCTAGCTGCACTTCACACAACCGATGCTCAGAAGTTGGAGGTGTTGGGCTGCAAAGTTCTGTGTCACCCACCATGTTCACCTCCCTCCTTTCCAACCTACAATCGCTTCTTCAATCATCTTGACAACTTGTTGCAAGGGAAAACACTTGAACCATCAACCAGATTACAGAAAATATCTTCCAAGAGTTCTTCAAATCCCCAAGCCTGGACTTTTGTGTTATATGATGAAGAAACTTATTTCTCATTGGCATTTTCAACCTTGAGAACAGTCAGGTCTACATAGTCAGTTCCAAGCCAGCAAAGCCTACAGTGAGATCCTGTATCAAAAAAGGAAAGATTTAAAATTCACACTCAAAAATCACAATTCCTTTAGTCATTAACCACATGTACGCAACAGCTCCCCTGCCCAACACAAACTCTCATCATTTATCCTGAGAAAAAGCTTGGGAGACCGAATGCAGCTCTGTATTCGTCCCCAAGGAGGATAAATCCATCCAAGGTAGGTACAAGATGCTAGTCCTCAACGTGGAGAATGTTATGAAAAGACCAGCAGCGCCACATTCAGAGGTCGGTCTCTGAGTGACCAGCTTCTACTCCAGCCAAGCAAATTAAGTTTGCTACTGAGCTAGGCTGTCCGAGGACTCAGGAAAACAAGGCTGGGTCAGGTGTGGGGGCAGAAGGGAGCTCCTTGAGCCCACCCTTTCCTGCCTATACAGTCATACTGGGCCTTGGAAGGGTCAAAAATCTAGGCTTCTGTCCCACCGGGAGTCAAAGATTGCTCCTTCTGCGTGTATTGGGGCAACAGTGGGTACAAAATGAATCATAGTCAAAGAAGCTGGGCCCAAATCCTGGCCTGGGGAAGCCTCCAGAAGAGCAAGAACATGGGGGTGGGACTAGCATTGTTTTTATGGTAATGGACTGAGTTGGAGAACACAGTAAGATGCACTTAATTTAACACGGACACACCTGGTTAACACGGAGATATTTACAGATAGGCATATATTTTCAGAGGTCAGCACACAGTATGTATATATGTTTGAGCTGTCAGCTGGGAGGAGCCAAACAAAAATGATGCCCCAGTAATAACAAGCAAAGCTGCATCCAGAGTTTCGCTTCTACCTTCATCCTCCTACCAAAGGAACCAGAGCACCACAGGGAAATGAGTGTGAGACTAAGCTGGGAAATAACCCTGGAAAATCTCTTGGTATAACATACAGTATAAAACGCAAAAGAGAAAAAGAAAACCTCGGTTATTAATATGTTAAGGAGTTCCCAGTGGCCCAAACTGGAGCAAAGTGGACAAGGAAACTAATAGTATAGTGATAACACAGAGTATAAAATAAATATCCATCCGTTCACATTAATTGATGTTATAAGTTATTGTAAGTATTTTTACATCACGTAATACATTCTAGTAAATATACATAAATCAATGAATGGAGTATTAAACCAGGGGAGGATCACAAGAGAGAGAACAAGCCACACAGATACTCGCAGTGAAGTATAGCTGCACTCCTTGGAGTGGACTTGGCAGAGAAGGGAATGAAAGAGAACTGAAAATGTACAGATGAGGAATTTGACAAATACCACTTCAGTCAAGTGATCAGATGCATATCAATAGCCATAAATCACATGGCGGCTGTATGTGCCAGGATGGGAAGGTCATGTTGCCTCTGTCTGTGCTAGTTCTGTAAATGTCCACGGCTCCAGTCCAATCGCAAGGAAACAGTGGGAGAAACAGCTCACGGGATAGACTAGAGGCACCTGACACCAAGCCCAATAACCTGAGTTCAACCCCTAGGACCTACACAACGGAAGGAGAGGACACACAAACTCCCACAAATTGTCCCCGGACTTCCGCATGTGCACATCGCACACGCGTAAATTACACGTGAAATTAAACCATGAACAGACAGCAGCCACTAAGTGGCACACGCCCGCAGCTCAGCCTCAGGGCAGCAAGGCAGACAGAAGGTTGTGTGAGCCTGGGGGGTGGAGGGGAACCTGAGAAACTTGGTAAAAACCTCGCCACAAGAGACCACATCCGCCAAAGACCACCAGCATAGGCAATCACATGGCCCATTTGAGGAATAGCCCTCAAAACTACCAAGCCATTTATAAACAAGGGAAATTTGAGAAACAGCCCCACCCTTGGTCTGAATGTCTGATCCCTTAAAGTCCACAGGCTCACACAATCCCCGGGATGGCAGTATTAGTAGACGGGGAAGTCAAGACTACAGTGCCACTGGGCCTGGCATTTGGTGAGGACAAGGATGTGTTCCTGCTTCTGGTCGTACGCTCACAGAAACCAGGCTCTCAAGCTGGGTTTTTTGTTTTTGTAAGTGAACGATATTCTTAGTTGGGTGGGTGCAGCTCACAGCCTGGTCACCCTATAACACCACCCACTACCGATTCACAGGGGACGACACGCACAGAACCCATCAGAACGCTCTATGCTGTCTTCATATGTTCTTGTAACTCAGGTTGTCCCATAAAAAAAAATGGGCTGCCATTAAAAACAAAAATGAAGCCCAGACCCAGCTCTCCCGTGAACCATCGCTCGGACAATCCCACCCTGTGTCAGTTTTCCCCCTCTGTGAGATCAGACTGTCAACCATACCTACCTCATAGCATTTATAAGTAAATTCAACAAGAATATGTGTGCAAAGTCACCAAGGCCAGTGCTCAGAACACAAAAATCAACAAACTCCAGCATTATTATCCCCTAAGGCTTCTTTTGAGACGGAGTCTTGTCAGAATGTCCATGCCAAGTTTGCCTCAAACTCTGTGTTCCTTCTGCCTCAGACCTCCAAGTGCTGAGATTATAACTGTGCACTGTGAAACCAGACTCTTCAATAAGACTTTAAAAGGAAAAAAATCACACTTTTTAGTAGCAAATATCTCAATGGAAGAATAAAAATTTTCACATTTGCCAATCTGGTCATTTTGGAACACGGGGAGGTTGGGAAAGAGACTACAAACTCACCCCAAACTGCACCCTCCTACTAGAGTGGACGTATGGATGGAAGCAAAACACATAGAACAATGTCACCTAGCAGGGAACAGGCAGTCCTACATATCCATCCTAGAGAATGTGACTACTTAAATATGGTTATGGCTTCACACACACACACATCACGCACGCACACACACACACCGCGCGCACGCCGTGGATCGATGTAAAATTAAATGCTAATGTTGTTCATTTTGTGCTGAGAAGATAGATGCATTTCCTACATGGCACAGAATATTCTATTAATTCTGGATAGAATAAGGAAATGGTATGCCTACACAGCGAACATTAGCATAAACAGTAGTGCGGCCAGGGAACCAGACGTTTTCCACTTAATATATCCTCACCCTCCACTTACAAGTCAGCAGTCATGAGAAACAACTTAGCACATTTGCCTAAAAAACCGGTAACAACAAATTTAATTCACCCACCCAAATCCCACACTCATAAAGAAAGCAGCATTTCATAATGTAAGACACTATCAGAGGAGCCATAACTCATGGCTAAGGGGTCAAAGCTTTCTTTGTAACAGATGGGTTTCCTGAGGTGGCTGGGGGAAACCTAAGATCCGGCCACACGAGCTAAACCGGTGAGTGTGAAATATGCAGAAGAGCTCAAGTTGAGCTTATTATAAATGACAGTGGTCTCCCGTCACCATAAGCCCACCCCAACAATTAACAAGCTTGACTTAGCTGCCAAGGACCAAACTGTGATTTATTGTTCCCTTCAAATTGATAAAAGTATCGCCACCCATTGTGAATCCCAGCGCTCATCTGCGTGGGAAAGAGCTGATGTTTCAAACTGGCTGTGCTAGACTCTGGAAGCTATTTCTCTAACCTTAGTGCTCAGTGTCCACCCAGGCCCTCCAGATAATAGCCCAGCCCTTACAGGGCTATGTTTAGACTATTAACTCCACAGATAGCTTCTTGAGACTGCTGGCAGTACAGGATCAGGGTGGGCTCCCTGATCATCCTATTTTACAGTTGGGAAAAACCAAGGTCACAGTGCTATGCAACTGTCCCAACGTGTAAAGTTAAGTAACCCCATTGGGAGCAGAGCCGCATTCTGCAGAGTTACCAGAGGCCTTCCTGATGCAAACAGGTCTTAGTTTATTTGTCTAAGCTTGATATAATAGTTAAACAATCGAAGTTCTGCATACAACCCTGGATCTCTGGCTGCTCTTGAAAAAAAAATCTTCTGTTCAGAGGGATCCAGATTTCTGCGTGGTTTTTGTCTGATCTGGGGAGCTAAGGATTTGTGGCCAAGGGGCACAAGAATTCAGGGGTCAACAGCCTCATGGGTGTACAATATTCCTTTCCATACTGCAGGGAGCTAAAAGGACCCTAAAATTATTATACCTCTGCCTCAAAATCGGCCAAAGTGTGTGTCTGTATAAGTGTGTGTGTGTGTGCACATGAGCCTTATTTTTAAATGTTTCTTTTAGTAATGTGTATTTGTGTGCTTATATACATGTGAGTTCAGTACCCCAGGAAGCCAGAGGGAGGAGCCAGGCCTCCTGGAACTGCAGTCGCAGGAAGTTACAAGTTGTTGATATAGGTGCTTGGAGTCAAACTGGGTCTTATGCCCACTAACTGCCCAGCTGTCTTTCTAGACTGTTTTCAATCTCTCTCTCTCTCTCTCTCCCTCCCTCCCTCCCTCCCTCCCTCCCTCCCTCCCTCCCTCCCTATTTGATTTTTCGAGACAGGGTTTCTCTGTACTGTTTTGGAGGCTGTCCTGGAACTCGCTCTGTAGACCAGGCTGGCCTCGAACTCACAGAGATCCACCTGCCTCTGCCTCCCAAGTGCTGGGATTAAAGCCGTGTGCCACCAATGCCCAGCCTGTTTTCAATCTCTTACATAGCCGTGTCCTGGAACCTGTTGGTTGGCTCCAGGCCACTCTGGAGAACTCCAAACCCTCAGGTTCTCCAGACCTTAGGTAAAGTGAACAGCACTTACATACAACATCCTCCCAGTCACTACAAATCCTCTCTCGACGGCTCGTGACACCTAAAAAACAACACATGTGTTTTGTAAGCAGCCACTAAGACACGTCGCTCAGGGGCAAGTGGTAAGGCAATAAACCACGTGTTTAGTGGCTGCAGGCATGCCTGACCACACTTTCCACCTGTGCGTGTGCGAGGACAGAAACCCAGAGCCAAATGTTACCCTGCTGATGCAAAGCTGTACACAGGCATCATACAAGTTGAGACACAACATGCTCATACGCATGTTCGTGCGAAGTTGTACATGGGCATCACACAAGTAAGACACATGCTCACATGCATGTTCATGCGTGTGTACTGCAGAAAAGGAGGCTTTGCAACTTGGACGGGATGCTGGTCTCCCAGCCCACGAGAGCAGAGACCCACCCATCAGAGGGTGAGAGCGGGACCCAGGGCCCACTGGGCATGCAGCTACAGTTGTTTTCACACTTGGCTCTGCAGCCACAAGGGTTGTTTTTATCTGTGAGATCTGACCACTCTGCTCCTGAAAAGCCCCTCCCAGTGTCCTCCCTGAGCCCCAGACCTCGCTCTTGCCCCATTCTCCTTGTTCCACTCAGCAGCTCCAGCCACACCTGCTCCCTCTGGATCCCAGGACGCTGGGCACCTCCCCGATGGTCTTTTCCTTTGCAAGCCCTTTCCCCTACAATCTTCTAGAAGCTCTAACCCGTTGTCCCTGCCCTTCCCTGACCGCATCACAGAGAGGGTGGGCCCCTAGGCACCGGAGTGTCAGCCTGGAACGGTTCCTTCACTTCGCACACTCTAACACTACTTCATTCCCTAACTTCCTTGGCTACCAGCTACCCTGCATGCCCCAACTGTCGGATCCATGAAAACGACCCGTTCCTGCTGTCTTGCTCACTCCCCAGTCATCAAGGCCTTAAAAGTACCTGGTGCAGAATAAACATTTGACAAAGGAGGCATCCCCTCCCCCCGCCCCCTTAACAAGAGCCCAACCCCCGGCAGAAACTAGAGTGGGGGGAAACTTTGGTCTCAGGTCATACAGGGACCTGAGTACAGAGAGAATTAATGCAACAGCCAAATCTAGGCTCTGCTCCCGTGTATATTTACAAATGCTCCGCCAAGCGACGGTGTTCTGATGTTCAGGCTGCTTGCTGGGTTTCTGTTCGATTTTGGAATCAAGGTTGCATCTACGGCTGAGTGAGCGTTCAAGAGGCGCTTCAGCGGCTTCAAATGAAGCGTACGCACACGTGTGGGAGCGTTTGCAAGTGCACACAGGCCTGTTCTCCACCATCAAACGATTGGCACGAAGGGCTCTAAAACTTGAGAGTGGAGACGTGTGTGCCCATACTTGGTGTCTCAGTGCGTGCTTGAAGACCTGTCATGCGGTACTTGGGAACTTGTGAGAGCCACCAGTAAGCTCATGAGCTCTATGAGTAACAGGAAGCGTGGTCCTCTGGCCCTGGTTCTTTGTCTGGAAAAGAGTCAGCTGTGGGTCCACTGGTCCTTGACTGTTTTCAGAAGCCACGGTCTAAGCACCACAGCAGCACATGGTGGCATTTCTAGATGAAAGCACCTGAACAGGCAATAAAATGTCATAGGATCAAGAGACAAACGCGCTCCCACAAACACGAGCCTCACACAGTCCTGAAAGGCCCAGCAGTAGCTGCCAGGCTGTCACCTACTGTAGCAAGATTGATCTGTAGTGAAATAAAAGATAATGCAATCCAGAGGAAATAAACTTGTGTTTCCTCTGAGAATGTCTGATGTTGTCAACCGTAGGCCTGCTTCCCACTTGTTCCTGCCATGGAGCTCAGCAGTGCGTGCACACACCAGCATGTTCTCACATGCGCGCACACACACACTCACACACACACACTCACACACACAGAGACACACTTATACACACAGACACTCACACTAACACACAGACACACACGCTCTCAGACACATTCATACACAGACACGCACTCACTCACATACACACAGAGACACACTTATACACAGACACTAACACACAGATATAGGCACACAAAGTCACACTCACACAGACATTAACACACGCACACACAGAGACACACTTCTATACACAGACACTCACACTAACACACAGACACACACACTCTCAGGCACACATTCATACACAGACACACACACTCACATACACACAGAGACACACTTATACACACTCACTAACACACAGACACACAGAGTCACACTCACAGACACTAACACACACAGAGACACACTTATATACACAGACACTCACACTAACACATAGACACGCTCACAGACACACATTCATACACAGACACTAACACATAGACACACTCACACATAGACACTCACACATAGACATACTCACACACATTTACACAGACACACACAGACACACTCACACAGACATACACAGACACACTGTCTCACACACATACACACACTCATACAGACACATTCAGACACAGACACACACAGACACACAGACACGTTCACATACAAGACATACACAGAGACACAGTCTTACACTCACACACACACTCATATACAGACACACTCACAAAGACACACACACAGACACACTCAGACACTCACAGACACTCATAAAGAGACATACTCACACTCACACACATACTCATATACAGACACACTCACAAAGACACACACAAAGACACACTCAGACACTCAGAGACACACTCACACACAGACACACTCACACGGAGACACTCAGACACACTCACACACAGACACACAGAGAGACACACTTACACAGATACTCACAGAGACACTCACACACACATACGCACGCATGCACGCAAATGCCTGCATAATGCAGACAGACAGGCCTCTCCTTTTGATGCTGGAGTGTGCCTGCAAATCAGTGTCCCTTCCACCCACCGGGCCCCTTGGGCAAACCCAAGTCACAGGATACATTCAGGCAGGCAGAGCCACTGTCAGTGGCCACCAAGAAATAGGGTTCAGAAAAGGATGACAGTGGGTGGCATCCACTGATTTGCAAACACTAGATATCTGCCATTTCTTTCCGCCACAAGGTATGTCTCCTGGTGTTCTGAATGTGATGATCATGTTTCCAGACTCTGTGTACAGGATGCAGAAAGCTTCTGCTTGGTCTCCCATGTCTGCCAGCATTGCCTGGGTAGGGTGACAGGAAGCAACAGGACAGGAAGCAACAGCACTTGGAGGGCAGTGGGCATCAGCTCTGTAAGCTCTTAGCCATCATTCCTGAGGTGTCTCGGTACAAAATGGTCCTCTCAAGGCAGAGCCATGTAAATAATTAACAGTAATCCCATCATCCCAGGGATAACCTTTTATGTGTGTGCGTCCAACATAAAAATGTTCTGTGAATTGTAGTATCTCAACAACAAGTGAAATTCCAAAGTTCTCGCACTGAAGGTCAAAAATTCACTCTACAGAATATGGATTATAAAGTATGTAAATTTCGTGAAAGTTGGAAAACATCAAAAACCAACAAATAGAAATCAGGTGTTCTGAATCTGGTCTGTACATTTGGAAGCGTACTTTTCTGGAGAATTTTATATATCCATGTGATGTTTTCATCAAATCTACCCTACTCCGTTTCTTCCCCCTCAAACTCCTCTCTTGTTCCGCCCACTACCACTTTCCCCCTCCTAATCTCTCTCCAACCTGGTCCCTAAGTACACGTATTTCTGCCTGTGTGCATACTGGTATAGGACCATCTCCTTTAGCATGGGCCCAGAGAGTCAACACTGGTAAGCCAGCAGAGAATAAGACTGGGATACACAGTTCTAAATGGGACAGCGACATCAAACCAAAGCCCAGGAATCCCTGTGAAGGAGACGTAAACACCCAGAGGGAGCAGTCATCTCAGAGAAACAACGTTTGCAGGACAGTGCGGTTGTCCAGATGGGCTCCATGCAGCTCTGCCTGCACGTACAAGATCTACACAAGAACAAGACAGCCAAGTCCCACACCCCCCCCCCGCACAGATTGGGGGGTGCTCACAAAATCCCACCCTGGGTTGAGAAGCCATACGCAACCAATGGCTACGGAGAGGTGCATCAGTTTTCTCCAGGGATGCAGACCCTCCTAGCGCCTCAGGAGAGAGCTGCTGCCTCCATCACACGAGGCGGGGAGGCAGCTGTCGGCTACAGGCCTCTTTCCTCTTCCAGATGCTATCAGGGTCTCGATAGCCAGTGATTTGCAGATGATTATAACTTTTACTGTGTGTATCATTGCAACTGACAGGCAAATTCCATCACTTGAATACCATGACTGGTGAAAAGAGGACACAAGCTTGACACCAGCGGGCTGCCAGCCGTTCTCTGTATCAATTATAGCGCTCAGGAAGGCTCAACTGCGTGCGGCACACAGAAACACGGACCTGATGGAAGCCCCCCCCCCACCAAAGGCCTTCAAACACACATTCCCAATTCAGGTGCTCTTTGTTCCTAGGAGAGAGACAGCCATTCGGAGTTGGGTGGTGTTTTCATCGCAGATCATATGCAGGGGGTACTCTCTCACTGAACCCCCAATTTGTCAAGGGCCAAGAACTCACAGCGGCGGCGGCAGGAGCAGCAGTGGGCTCCGACGGTGGCACTTTTATTACACCGACAGCCATGACACCTTTTCAATTTTGCTCATCTCTTAGTCTCTAGTCAAATGGAACTTATTGCTTATAGCTTGTTGGAATTTCCTGAATTATTTATGAAAGCAGGTCTATGACTTCCAGACTCTTAAAAGACAATAACACAACAGAACCCTCATCGTTACCCACAACCCATCTTCTGTCAGAAAGCAGACATTCTCTGAAACACAAACTGGGTGTTTGGGGTGAAATAGCAGTTGTGAAAAAAAACTGAACCTCTAAGAATATTTGGAAGCTATTTATGGAATGCTTGGTTGTTATTTTTAAGCCTTTACTGTAAAACCGGCTTTGGGTTCCAGAAAGATGCAGCAGACACATTTCCCAGCTTGCACACAAACAACGAATGTCTGCTACCATTACCCAAACTAGGCTGGAAAGCAATTCCCCATCACATGCATCTAGAAGGTTCTAGTCAGGTCATGACCCCAGAGCACAATGGCTACACATGGTGAGGACTAAAATCCAGCCAGAGGTACCAGTGAGAAAACACTTGGGTTTCCAGCTCACCAGACCTGTAAAACAGTTGGAGAGGCTATGAGGCATGGCTAGGCAGGAGGACAGAAACTGGCAGGCCAACCTGCTCTTGCCACACCCACATGGCTACATATTTGCTCAGCAAAGGAGCATCCATTGGAACTGGTTTGGGGAGCTCTCTGAAGGCAGGAGCAGCCTCTGATGCAGGATTATTGGAAGGGCAAGCCCCTCCAGAGATAACTGTTCCTTCCAAGGGCCATGTCATCCCTGCCCTCCTCCCTAGATGTCTAGTCCAAAGACCCAGACCCAAACATGGTTCAGAGGGAGATGCAGAGCCCCAGGGAGACTGATGGCACTTCAGGCCACCGTTCTTATAGGGTCCCTTAATTTGCAGAGAAGGCAGAGTCCCACCACCCAAAGAACACAGCCAACAGAACAACTGGGAGTGGTGAAACTTACCTTGCTGGAAAACATCTGAGGGCAGGAGGAAAGACGAGAGAGAAAGAGAGGGGGTGTTAGTAGCAGTGAAGAAAGCGTGGCAATCGGCTCACATAAGTTGGCTTTGCTAAACATTCTCCATACAGCACTCCTTTGTACACCAAGCTCAGACCATAGGTGGAGACCACCTGGGTCTAAACCATGGCTCAATGTTTACAAAAGTCTGTCCCGTAAAACACAACATAGGCAGTATGACCTGAATGAGTTAACAGGCCATGTCCTACGTCCGAGGACATAGGACCAGTGCTCAGCATGTAACAAACAGGGCCGTTGGTGGTCAGCGGCATCCATGGTGTCAGCATTGCAACAGTCTAACAAAACAGGCTCTGCGATCATTCTTATTTTACAGACAGAGAAACAGAGTGTCCAGAAGGCTAGCTAACTCATTCAAAGCCACAGGCTGGTACAGCAGGAGCTCAGGACGGAACCCAAGCCCTCACAGTCCTGAAAAAAAGCTACCCGATCGGCTGAAGGCAGCAATGCCTCGCAAAAGCATAAACAAAAGGGCCTGTGAATTCAGAGTCATATTTAAGTCATATATAAAAAAACATGTATACATTCTCCACATTGCAACTCATGACTAGGAAGAACGCCATGCCGTCACAGTGAATCCTAGGCTAAAGTCTGTTGCAAAGATGAACAAGTGTTCACGCTTTTGTGGTTTTCTTTCAGCAAATATCTGAGAGCCTGCTGTGTGCCAAGTACTTAGTTGCTAGCAGCCACAGCAAAAACCAAACACAAACATGCTGCCACCAGTGTCCTCCCAGCAGGACTTCCAATGGCAAGTGTATTCTGACCTTTGAATCTAGTACACATGGATAGCAAAGCAGTATTTTATTTGAATCTAGTATGCATGGATAGCAAAGCAGTATTTTATTTGAATATAGTATGCATGGAAAGCAGTAAAGTAGTATTTTATTTTTTCTATGTGTGTGGCCTCTGCTCAGCAGTGCTGATGGGAGTCAGTCACACTGTAATACACGGTTGGGCATCCATTTTCAAGGCTACACAGAATTCCACTGTCTAAGTATTCCAGCATTTACTTTTCCATCCTGAAGTTGGTGAGTAATCAACTCATTTCAGGGTTCAGCAGTTAGGAGTCAAGAGAGGTGGTTTCCTCCCCCTCTTTCAGTGACCGTAGATACACGTGCAAACTACTTTTTCTTGTCTTTCGTGTACACAAGAGCTTGGCCTCCTGGTCACTAGTGATGTTTCTCACCCGCTCATTCTTTTTCATTCGATGTCTTCAAGAAACAGAGGGAGATGTGGCACAGTACCACCCAGACAGGAGCTACCACCTGCTCTAGAAGACAGTTTGACAACATATACAGAAGCGTCCGACCTGCATTCCTTGGCCAAACATTACCACTAACAGAACTTTAATCCAAGGAAACACCTAAAGATATAAAAGAAATCTAGAGAGAGGTCCATCAGAGTGTTGTTGACAATGGGGAGGCATTGGAGGGTGCCAACAGTCAACAGAGAATCAATGTGTGTGTCTGTGCATGACTTTCTGTGCAGTGACCGAAGGGGATTGGTAGGATTGGTGAGATGGGCGAGGTAAAGCCCTCATCACGCAGGCCTTGACAACCCAAGGTTCAACCCAGGCGTCTACATAAAGGAGAAAGGAAGAAAACAATGATTCCTCAAATGTATCCACAGAGATGCCACGGCATGCCCGTATCCCCACATACACACCATACACACAGAATTTTGATTTTTTGGCTAAAGACTTCAACTGACTTCAAATGAAAATATCAGATGCCAAGATGGGAGCGTATAGCCTCAAACGCATTTATGCGCCTATGTGCACACGCATGCTACCTTAAGAGAGATCTTTTGACAATGGTCACAAAAATATTGCTTATCTTCGGTGGCTGGAAATTAGGGCTTTTAAACCTTACACGAGATTTTATGTATTATTTTAATCTCTAACAATGGGCATACATTATATTTGTAATCTCGGTTTACAACTAAACTTACTTTCATTTGAAAGCTAAGTAACAACTACCTTGTCGGCATGAACTTCACATTACCGTCACCTGAAACACCAGCTCCCATGGGGCCACAAGGGGCCGAGGGCCATGAATAGTACAGACATTCACTCTCCTGGCACATTAACGGATTGGAAAACTTGAAGTTGCAGACTTCATTCCACTTGGGCACACAACCTCCAATTATATTAATTAAACCTTTTCTTTGACACTTTCATACACATACGCAGTGCAGTCTAATTACCCTCACTCCCACCCTCTCTTCTCTGTCTGTCACCCCTGCCAACCCCTCCTCTTCCTACATGTCCCCTTTGAGAGCAGTCACGCTCCTCAGTACACATGCTCGCAAAAGTTGCTCTGGCTTGGGTGAGAAATTCTTACAAGTTCCCAACTCGCAGGCAGCGTGAGACTTCTCCTGACCGCGAGGAAAGCCACTCAGGGTGTGAACAGGCTGCATTCATGCCACTACGCGGATTCTGCTCTAGTTTACACAGCCAGTCCCTGTTCGGAGTCACCCAAGCACAGATTGAAGACACATTAAAAAAAAATCACTTTGTTAAACACGGACAAACACTTTTTTTTTTTTTTTGGTTTTTTATGAGACAGGATTTCTCTGTATTGTTTCGGAGGCTGTCGGTCCAGCCCGGCCTCGAACTCACAGCGATCTGCCTGCCTCTGCCTCCTGAGTGCTGGGATTAAAGGCGTGTGTCACCACCGCCCGGCTGCAAACACGTTTTGTTATTATGTCCTAAGTAATACATTACCAAGGCTATTTATGCAGCAGTACGGCATTAGATTTTAGAAGCAATCTAGAGGTGATTAGAAGCATGCAGAAAGGTATTTACAGCTGATGAGCACACAAGGTGCCGTTTATGCAAGGGACTTGAGAACCTGAAAGTTCTAGCAGGCACAAACCTCTCCTGCACATGCCATACAGTGTCCCCTAGCCCTGGCAATGCATCTTCAGTACGAATCCTGACCCAGCAGTGAGATGCCACGGCCCAGGGACCGAGGGAAGGGCTGCCTGCCGGCCCCTGAAGTACACCTGTCCCTATGTGCTTGCTTTCTGGACCCCACAGTCAGACACCTCCTTTCTGACCAGTGTGCACTCCTGACAGAGCCCTCCTACTCATCCTTCAAGTGACACAGCCACTGTGGCGTACGTCCCTACAGAGAGGGAGCTCACTGTTTCCACCTATGTTCCACACGTGTTGCCACCATAGCTCAGATTACAGCTAGTTATTTACATAGACTGTGAGCTCCTGAGGACAAGAGGGATGGACCTTAAACTCTACCTAGGTCCACTGTTTGACACCGTGTTACCACTGAGGCAGAAAACTGAGCCCCGAATAAAAGAGAAACCTTTCCTGAGGTCGCACGTGGAGTTCAAGGCTGAGCCAGCCAGCCAGCGCTACATGAGAATCATTTAACCTTAATAAAGTTCAAATGCTCACTGTGATCATTAGCAAAGTACAAATTAGACATTTGTCATCCCCCTTTAATGAAAACAGACGAAAACCTTCCAACCCTGAAAACATCAGGGAAATGAGATTAGTCTCTCAAAACACAGATCCAGTCTCCACATCCGTCCAGAATTCTCAACCGCCTCTCCATGGTTTTTGACAGGGAGCACTTCTTTGAAACTCACAATCCACAGCAGTTGTGGCGACAGAACCCAGGCCTGATCTGCTGGCCTCGTCCCTCCCAATAATCCCACCGTATGTGTGTGTCACATCTCTGCAGACAAAAGTGCGCTCGGAATGTCGTGAAGGTGTCCTGCTCCCGAAGCTCACCGGGTGTTCACGAAGCTAGTCGAGGTTGCTGTGTTTTCAGAAACCTTCCCAGCCACGTTTCCATGGTCACTTCTTTACCCCAAAGTAAACCTGAATAAACACACTAACGCAGACACGGCACACGTGCCACCTCGTCATTTGAACTCCCTGTTTACCCCTTGGAGGTCTGTGGCATGGAGCCATCTCTTCCTCTGTAATCACGGCTCGCACACCTCTGGCTCACACACCTTCTTCTAAAACCGTTATGTTCCCAGGCGGAAATGGCCACCCCAAGCTCAAGCTGGAATGGTTTGTAGATGGGACTGGGCAAGTGAGAAGAAAGAAGATACCAGATGGTTTCCATGTGCTTTAGCTACATGTTACACCCCAAGGCACAAGTACTTCCCCCCAAACCAATGGATGCTACTAGACTTTAGCCCGGAAGTTCGCTACTAGACTTTAGCATCCTCGGGTCTAGTGTCTAAAACCCATCAGCTACGTTGACTCCTAAAGATCAAAGCGCCGGAATGGGAGTATGACATTTTGATATCTGTCTAACCAACCACAGAGAGTTATTTGGGAGATGACCTGCCCCCTCTGACCTCCCGTTTCCTCACTGCAGACCCCGGGGATGGGGGGGGTGTATTCTAATACCACCGCACAGTAAGGGGAAGGTGAAGTTCAGAGTTATTTAAGCCAGGGAAAGCCACAGGGAGGGTAAGACTTCGTGATGCTTCCTACCCTGACAGGATCCAGAACCACAGCAATCCGGAGCAGGGAGTTGCGGGTGACCACTACCCCAGCCACAACTAGGCTGAGTCCAAAGGGCACCAGGGACCCTGATGCTGAGGAAACCCGGCTCCTTCAGACAAAGCTCTGCCCAGACTCACTTCCCCAGGGAGCGAACCTCAACCCCCATCACTCACGTGAACAAAGAAAGCCTGTTTCCCAGCCCCGCGCCCCCCAACCCCTGCCTTCCCTCCGGCCCCGGCCCCTGGAGCCCTTCTGGTTCTGGGAGACAGATGAAAGGCCATGTGCGAGCTGGCCATTCAGATGTGGGAAGCAAACCAGAAGAAGAGACTGAGATCTGCCCTTTTTTAACCTGATGGAAGGCCTGCGGATGTGTGCCCCTCCCCCCCAAACCCTGGAGCTCCATAATGCATGGAGTCTCCAGAGACCCCGCAGCCATAAAAAAGAGTAGATTATTTATTATTATTAATAAGTTATGGCAATTAGGCTGGGCGATTCCTAAACGTGGCTGATGAGAAATTTTTCTCGAGTACTGCCCGTCCACAAGGCTAGTGTTTACCTCTATTAAAAATGATTTAACTACACTCTGGGTGAACCCCTGTCTTGTGCCTGGGTTAATAATTAGCAGTGCACAGAGCCATGCGGGGTTAAATGAGTCGGCTGTCCTTTATTTATCTATCGCTTTGTTTTACGAGGAGACGTGGATGGCAGTCTTATTGCCCATTTGGCCTGCTAGGAATAATTTACTATTCCAATCCACGGTCTCCGACTACAGGTAGAGGAACCTCATCATTATTACAGTATCACACTCGCCACCCCACAACACCGCAGCACTCAAGACCTGCCAAACAGAGAGAGTGTGCATGACTTCTTCTTCGCTGAGCCTGGGGGGGGGGTGAAGCCACTACTTCCCCAACAATGCGCTCATGAAGGCACGCACACGCCTCTCCCCATTCTCCCTTCTCCTCCTGGGGTGAATTATACATGAGGGCAGTTTAGTTTCTTGAAAATGCATGCACTTAACTCCCATTTAAGAAGTCTCACCTGGGGAGACAGCTGTCTCACGCATTCTCCTGTGGTTTTAGCTACTGAGAGAAAAACCCTTCCTCTAGTCAAGGGCTTTTACAGGAAAGCACTATAAATTTTACTTGCACCCAACTAACCAGGGCTGGGGACGGGATCCAGAGAGGAGCTGGAGAGAGTGAGGGCTGCTCCCCTGAAAGGAGTCCTATCTGCCATTAAGTGAGCCTCTTTCAGTATCAGCCATCTCCATCTCTGACCCAAGCTCAGTCAGCTCTGCACAGGGGCCAAGGGGCAATAAGCACCCAGCCTGAGTTCCACACCTCCTGCCCATCGGTACACGTGAAATGAAGTTTCTTCTGCACTGAAAAAGTAAGGCCTGCTCATGCCTCCCGCCTCCCCTCTTATCGAGGATAAGCCCTCCGTTTTTTATTAATTATGGTTCTTTTTTTCAAAATGTGTACGTTATTTTTACCTGTTAAATAATTCACGGTGTGTGCACATGGGAGTGCAGTTTCAAGGTGTACCAGGCGTGTGAGACTGCACGCATGCTTGTAATTTTTTTTTTTTGTGGAGGCCAGAGATCAATGTCAGCTGGCTGGCCAAAGAGCTTCAAAGATCCAACTGTCTCTTCCTCCAGCACCAGGGTTATAGGTGAGTGTTCCCATGTCTGGCTGGCTTTATAGATGTATCCTGGGGAATCCGAACTCAGGCCTTCATGCTTGCTGAGGTAGCACCTTGCTGAGGGAGACATCTTCCTGGTCCACCATTCTGCCAGTCCTGTGTTTTAAGCTGACAAAACTGTAAACATTTATGTTCCCTTCCTAAAGAAGGTGGGATGATACATCACAGGCACTGTGACAGTGGCCACTGCATCCAAGAGCCCAGAATCAGGACTTAACCTTTTAACAGGCAGGAAAAGTCAGGGTAATTGCTCAATCTCTTGTATCCTCTGTCCTGACCTGTAAAAATGGAAAGACTGTCTTTTCACGTATCACAGGAATCTCATGCGGGCCAAGCTGGATACTTCAGCCACCACATACATGTAGACGTTATAGTCAAACACGACTCAGCTGAGCCCTGGCTGAACCACCTTCCTGGCCGGCTCATGCTAGCTGCTAAGTTCTTTTAGTTTTGATTTCATCTCTAAGGACAATGAAACCCATCTTTCTTGCAGAATTCCCGTGAGAGGGCAGGCTCTCTCACACACAAAACTCCTGGCGCTTGGAAGCTGGGTCCATGGTAGGCCTTTCACAAGCAGAGCCAATGGCGTCATCACAATAAGCAGAACAGAGCGGCAAGATGGGAAACTGAGGTCCAAAAGTGCGGTCTTCCCTGAGTGGTGGCGCTCTGTCAGCGATGTTCTTGACTCATAAGAACTAGCCGTAAGGACTTGCAGCCGCCCCACGCCTCGGTCTTCCCTGAGTGGTGGCGCTCTGTCAGCGATGCTCTTGACTCATAAGAACTAGCCGTAAGGACTGATGCCCAAAGCAAGAGCTGACTTGTATGAAACCCCATCAACGGCCATGGAGACTAAAGTAATGCATATGAGTGAAAAAGTCTGGGATATGCAAGTTCTAGATCTATCCACTGTGGCTGAATTACTTGTGGTACAACCTTATTGACTACTTGCTTGAAAACTTTTGTGACAAGTGTAGTACTATCTTGTTGCCCTCTAGCCACATGCTACTAAGAAACCCTGAAAGGGTTCTCAAATATTATCTCATGAATATTGCCTTATGAATGACTTGTTTGGGGGGGCCTCGAACTGTGGGACTCAATGGCATTCAACCTTCAAATGACAGTGTAGGAAGAATGAGCAGGTCTCAGAGATTTGAGACACCCAGGGCTGGGCCCTGATTCCGGTATCCTCTGACCTTGCCTACCTCCCCTGTCCCTATCATTACTGAAGATACCCATTTAAGGGCTCCCAATGGAGACACACTTTCTACTGACTAAAGGTCAAAAGAGGCAGAGACCAGGTGGGACAGCTGAAAAGAATCCGCCTGAGAAAACACTTTGGGTACTTAATTAAATAAACCAAAGTTTGAGCATAACAGAGCACTTAGGCAGAGAGAGCCCCTTCCTGCCTGGGTGCAGGTCTGTCACCACTGGAACACTGCCAAAGTCACCGTCTCCTCCACAGGCTCTCCTTGCCCTCCTTCAGTGGCACCACAGGGCTGTGATTAGCTGTAAGTGTCTCCAAAGCCAGACAGCTCAGGCAGCCCCATGCCACACAGCGAGTACCACCCACAAGCCTCCCTCTCCCTCCTGGCACACACAGATAGTTCAAACCAAACAGAGCCCCCATGAGCCTTAGCAAAAAGCTTTAGGGACTACCTCAAAGGGCCTGGATGCCCCCAAATCAATGCCAACCTTCAGTGCTACAAGTTCTTTTGTCGCCCCGTACCCCCCCCCCCGCCACTTTTGTTCCTGTCTTGACTCAGGGATAGGATTAGCCCAGGAAAGTTCCGGCTATGTTCCTCCATCTTGCAACTCCCTTACCTTTGGTCATGTTAGAAATCAAGACCAATACTTTGCCCATCACTGGGCCCTGTCTGAAAACACTTGGAGCTCAGTAAATGTCTTTTATTTGTAGATAAAACCACATACATGGGTGTGTGCGCATCAGTCTTCAACACTACACTTAGAAGCCATCAGCCTTCACTGACTTGGGGCAGGCAGTACAGAGACAGCTAGTAAACAGTCCCTACCGTTTTATGACATTCCACCCTTAGCATATCTCACTCCTATCACTGAGGTATAAACCTCTTAACTACTGAGAGAACATAAAAAACAATAGATTTGGGAATAATACTTTTTATGATTGCATTCTGTATACTATGAAAGTTATGTCCAAGTCTACTGCTACTTTACGGCGCTGATAAAAGTAGAACCTCGTGGTTTTCCAGCTAGTCGTGTATTTTATACCTGGTGGAAGTATTTTCAATTGAATTACTTTCTGAGTAGTTATAATAGGGCTAATCCAGGCTTAATGAATTCATGTACAGATACTTAAGACTTCCTATTAAAATCCCTATGATAGGAAACTGTATTAAACGCAATCTCTCTAGCAACCGATGGTTTTCTTTGAAAGGAACAGCATACATGACTTCCTCTGAATTCTTCTGAGCCTGCTGAGAAACCCTATGCAGCCATGTTAATAGCCCAAACAAAGAGGCACGCTGAAGAAAGACATTCCAATTTCCTAAACTTACGTCATTAAGTATTGGGAGTCTCGAAGTATTTGTACTAAGCATCCGCATGTGCCGAGAGCTGTGCGTTATATTACAGCAGAAATCACACTACAGTCTGATTAGCGAGCACATGAAACTATGATTAGTAAGACACCACACGTGGGTAAGTTAAGTCCTACATTCTCAGGTCTCCAAACCTGGTAATTTTCCTATCTCAGTCCCAGTCCACACTGTACGCAAAGCCACTGCATTCTCTGGGATTCATTTTCTCTGTCTGCAAAATGATGTGCACCTAGGTGCAGGCTAAGGGTCTCTTCCAGACCTAAAACATGGTGGTTTTATGCTTAAAATTACACACATTACATCAAATGGGCTCTTGTTGTGTATAGCTTATTCGTCATCTTATCTGAGCTAAATTACATTCAGAGAAAAAAATCACTCCCTGCAATTCACATACATCCACAAACACATCCATAACACAGCCTATGATTTTGCATTTATCCCAAGATATTATCTCCACAGTAAAGTATTTTTCCCATTACAGATGAATTATAAGCCATCTGAAACCTATAAGGTTATGGTGGCTCATGGCATCAATTTCTGATCCCCCCCCAACATACACTTCCTGAAGCATCCTCTTTTGTCTCTGTTTTCAAACCAACTGATTAATTTCATCACAGATGTATGCCTCAGACAGGTCTGAGAGATCCAGGTTTTAATCAGATTGGTTGCCCCAGTCTCCTAAATTCAAAGGAGGCATTTACAAATGTCTAGAAGAAGAAATCTCTTTCCCTGTTAGGTGATCATTACCAGGATGGACAACTTTAAAGTAAACAGAAGACAATGACTATCATCATTATTTTGATGGCTTGGCACAAATTACCTTCAGGGGAGCTCCCAGGAGCCAGAGACAATTAAAGTCGGAGTTCTGAGAAGCTGCCCCTAGCAGTCAAACATTGCTGATCACCACACAACAGGCCCACAGCCTCACAGAAGACTGGAAACACAGCACACTCGAGGCTGGGCTCCATCTCAGGTCACAGCAGGTTCTAATCTATCACTGCTCCAAATCACCTAGATAAACCTGGGCAAATCGTTGACACTCGATGGGCGTTTTAAAGGGGATTCAACAAGAAAGGGTAACCTGGAGCCAGGGAGACATATGTTCCTGTAATGCCACAGCTGGAGAAGAGAGGTGGGTCCTGCGGCAAAGGGTTTGCTGTTACAAGCTTGAAGACCTGTGCACAAACACACCCAACTGCAATGGAGAAATATACGCAAGCCACTCCAGCTTCTAAACTCTAGAATGGACACTGCACCACGACCTTTCACTAGGACCCTCTGGACTGTGCTCCTGGGGCACATGGGCACCTGTCTCCTGTGTGCACTCAGATCCACCCATCACCACCATTCTCTCTTTCTGTCTGATTAAGCTAAAAATATAGCCCTGGAATAGGACCATCGTAGTTCCAAAGCCCAGAGTAAAATAGCATCTCATCCCAGATGCATATTAACGTTAATAATAGTATGTTTCCAGAGCTTTCCATGCACCAGGTACTATTATAAGTTCTTTACAAAGGCAGACAACGCTCTCAATCAGTCTAGGAGAGTGCTGTTAACGATGCTTGTTTTACAGAAATGGAAACACAGCCTGGGAGGAGCAAAACTAAAGTTGCCAAAGGTCAGAAGAATGAAAACCAGCCAGAATTCAAGTTGAAACAATCTGGCTTCAGAGGCCAAACTTGTGCACTTTGATACAATGTGTCTTGTGAATGCTTGCCCAAAAGCCAGACTAAAGGACGGTGAGCAAGTAAACCAGCCTCCTGCTTTCTTTCTGGCTGTCATGATGACGGGAGATCTGTGTGGGTGGCATACAGCACATGTTCCAAACACTCGGGTATCATAGTTTCTAAGGTACACTCTCTCTGGAGGCCAGGGTAGCTGGTCAGCCTCTCTCCATCGTCTCGTGTCTTTAACTGTTAGTGGGTGTCTTCTATAATGAAACCGGCATCACAGAGATAAGGATAAGCAAAGCCGATGACCCCTCACCAATCACCTTAGTGGCGGTGAATGGACCATAACCTGAGAGGACCCATCTTTGTGCAGCCAGAGTGGTTGCCGCAACTTGTACCCCACAAAGTGCCCCCCTTTTTTGTGGTTTTTCCTGACAGGGTTTCTCTGTATTGTTTTGGAGGCTGTCCTGGAACTCGTTCTGTAGAACTCACGGAGACCCGCCTGCCTCTGCCTCCCGAGTGCTGGGATTAAAGGTGTACGCCACCAACGCCCAGCTCACTAAGTGCCTTTTTAAGAAAAAAAAAGTTCATTCTGCAGTTTAAGGTTCTTCTAAACCTGTGAGCTATTATTCATGGGCCACACACAAATCACTAAGTGTAAATGTCATTTTCACGATGGATTTGTATAGCTGGCTTGCCAGCAGCTCCCAAAGAAAGAATTCTAGCGTATCACAAAGCCCAAAGCGTTTAAGTCATGCTTTATATATGATTTTTTTAAAGAATGGTCCTCTTCCCCAGACTTGGTAGCAGTAAGGTGCCACCTTGGGAACAGAAAAGACTTTATCAGACAAGCAAGCCTTCTACACCTTGGTCTTGAACTTCTCAGCCTCCAAAATCTGTGAGAAAACACATCTCTCTTCTTTACAAATCGCCTGGTGTACTAATTAGTGTTTGTCACCTTGACACAAACCTAGGCATTACTAGGAAGAGGGACTCTGCAATGCAGACTTGCCTCCTCTGAATCAGCCCGTGGGCATGCCTGTGGGTATTTCTTTACTGCTGATTGATTGGGCAGCATCTAGTCTAACGTGAGTGGTGCCAACCTGGGAAGGTGGATGGAGCTGTTGTAAGAAAAGCAGCAGGGAAAAGCCTGCACGGTCTGTTTCAGTCCCTGCGGTGAGTTCCTGCCTTTGCTTCCCTTGATGATGGACTGTAACCTGCAAGATAAGCCTGATTTGGGCTGTGCTGTTGATCCCAGCAACAGAAAGCCATCTAGGAAAAGACCTAGGATCAGGCACTTTTGTTACAATAGCACTGAACAATAACACACAAGACCATAGTATTAAAAAGACATAACGAGTGTTTGAAGTTATTTACACACTTCTGATAAGAATATAAAATGCTAGAGTCACTCTGGAAAAGAATCTGGGAGGTCCACGAATAGTTAAATACATATAATTTTTCATATGACCCAACAATTCCACTCCTAAGTATACACCCTAAAAGAGATGAGTATCTTGCCCTTGGAAGATGGCTGTGGATAAAATGCCTGATGCTCACATCTGAGGACCACAGTTTGGATGCTCAGAAGCCACATGAAAGTTTGGCAGGTGTTGTAGCCACCTGTGATCCAATCAGTCCACTTGGGAGGCACACATAGGATATCTCGGGGACAATATGGATGACTAGAGTAACCCGCACTGGAGAATACTGAGTTCAGTAGGAGACCTTACCTCAATAAATGAATACAGAATGATCAAGGAAAACCCAACATCAACTTTTGACCGGAACACTCCCATGCACACACAGGCGCTCACACACATGCAAATGAACACACACTCACATACAAATGCAGAACAATGAAAATACACCCACACAAAAACTGTGCACAAATATTCACTTCAGCATTATTCCTAATTACCAAAAAATTATAAACCATTCAATGAACAGGGAAGTAAAATGTAGCATAATTGTACAGTAGAATCAGCACTCAATGAAATACTAATATGTGCTACAATATGGATGAACCCTGAAGACATTATACTAAATGAAGGAAGATGCTCACATAGGACCATGTATTATGAATGTATAAATAAATGAGATATATTAAACCACTTATATCAAATGTCCATGCTGAATAATTCCAGAAGAGACAGAAAGAAGGACTGATGTGTGTCCAGGGCTGGAAGCACATGACCGTGAAGAAGAGAAAGGAACCACGAGGTTGTGATGAATTTTTTTTTGCAGAAGCGAGCACATTCTAAAACAGACTGCACCGTCGATCCGTAAATTCAAGAACAGACTAAACCCCTCTGAACTTCACACTTTTACACATGGGTAAGATGAAATGTCTGTGAATCACATGCAAAAAAAACCCTGCCTGAGAAGACAAACTCATTTCTAGTGACTAGCAGCCACAGACCGACTCTCTAAAGTCACAACCAGTCTTCCAGCCAACGGACACATTTAAAGAAACATGTACAGGAGCCCTGACATCATGATGAGCACCAAACAAGTCCTGTCCCAATGAAACACTATATCCTCTCTGCCCAATGGTCCATGGCTGGTACCATGGCTGCCCGATATGGTAGTTCCCTGGTGCTACCTGTGGATCCTTGGGTTGTCCAATATGGCAGCCCTTGGGTGCACCTGACTCTTGAGCATGAGAAAAAGAAAGAGTGAGAACAACATGTTTTTAGTAAAACAGATTTCAATGTTTCAGTAAAACAGATTTCAGTGACTTTCCTCGGGTGGGGGGGATGGGGGAATAGCTCATTAGTAATTGCGTATTTTCAGCTATAGCCTCCAGCACGTTCAACGAATTGGGCAAAGTATCTGCATTAAAACTGATTTTGCCCATGCTTCTTAAGCTCTAGTGCATCAGAACTCTTGAAGGTCCATGTATATGTGGCTTATGCTACATTCCCATTGGATGCTGGCCTCCTACTCACTGATCCCTGAAGTGTTTGGAGTTCTAGTACTTATGCCTAATAAAGGAGTAAGTCGGTGAGACTCTCCCAACCCTCAGTGCTTTTTAGAAGATTATTTTATTCAGACTTCTAAACGGTAATTAACTTTGAAGTCCACTCAACAGTTATAAAAAGCCTGCTGCTCCGTAATTATGGAGGCACAAACAGTTCCTTGTCTGCACCTCACTGCCAAGCGGCTCCCCAGACTAAGGGTGGAAAACGTTCACCACGGCCTCTAAAATATTGGCATACCCTGGTCTACAAAGCACAAACGTTGCCCAAATAAGACAGACCACCCCCCCTCAAACTTTGCCTGAACTCTTTAACACTCATGATCAAAGAGTCGCCTTTTTTAACAAACGATTAAAGCTCATAGATGAGATAACAGACCTCCATTCACAGAAAGGAAGCTGCTTCTCAAAGACGTCCTCTAGAAGGGGGCCTTGCGTGTCATCTGTAAGGACCCCATCCCCCCATCCCACATGTATGGGGCTTTTTCCTTCTTTGCAATACTCTTTGATCCCGCAAGTACAAGGCAATGAGAACATGACCAAATTATGAGTCAGGGGAAAGCTATGAACAGCGGCCCTGTTCAAATATTACTTAGAAAAGCCAGAGACACAGCTGTACCCAAGAGAAGGAAGATAAGTAGATGATCCCAGTGATGGACTTGCTATCATGGTACCAGAGCCAAGCCCATGCCAACCTCTCCAGGTGCTTGGGTTTTTTTGTTTTTTTCATTTCGTTTTGTTTTTTTTTTTTGTAGTTGTTGTTGTCTGGTTTGAGGCTAAGCCTCATTGTAGCCCAGGTCATTCTGAAACTCTATGTCACAGGTGATGGCCGTGAATCCCCGATCTCCCTGTTGCAGATTGTGTAACAATCTTTCCTCTAGACCTAAAATATTCCATCCTGGAGGGAAGCTCCTTAAGACCCAAAAATAAACCACTCCTAAGTCTCAGAAAGTCCCTAAACTTACCAGATTCACAGCCTCCTTCCTTTACAAAGATATATAAGCAGTCAAAATGGCCAGGGCGGAAAAAAAAGATCCTGTAAGGCTCTTGAGTATCTACAAGTGGTGGGAGAAATCCACAGCTCCAGTTTTCACAAGTCAACAATGCTGGGGTGAGGTTTAATGATGTGGCTACCTTTAAGTCATCCACCTCTGTAAGTAACCCTAAAAATCTCACTGGTTCACCCGTCTGGATTTTGGTGGTATGGACACATTCATCTGTTTACTGGTTTCCCTATCTTTTCTTCTCCTTCCCACCCACCCCTACCCCCACTTCCTCCACCCCCCGCCCCCAACGTGGTATCATACAGCATTCACTTCCAGGACACTGAGATCATAGGCATGAACCACTACTCTTGGTTTATACGACTTTGGAGTCTAAACTTGGTGTCTAAACTGTGCGTCCTGGGAAAGCTCTCTTATCAGCTGAGCTATATCATCAGCCCCTGGTGGCTTCTTGATTTAGTCAGGATACAAAGGCCTGTGCCATGTGACCCTGTCACCCCATCTCTTTGGAGTTAAGGAAGAAGATACAGAGGTACCACCATGTGGCCAAAAATCACAGTGCCAAGTGGCACAGTCCCTGATTGACAGCTACTGACTGCCCTTAAAAGGCACGGAAGCTCTGCTAATCTGGCTCTCAAGCCCCACCCCCTGCTGTGCACCTTGGGGGTAGGTGGTTAGAGCAATGCTTCTCAAAGATCCTCCCTCTTCCAGCAAGACTCTCCTGGATGGTCTTGTACTCAGAGTCCTTGGATAGCTAAAGTCTTAATTGTCTGCACTCAGTGCAATGGGGAAAGGGAGAGCAAATATTCCAGGGACTTTAATGTCTCTGGGAATGCAGAGGGTCCAGGTGGGAAATACCGACGTAATCCCATCTCTTGGTCCATTAGTCCATTTCCTCTGCACGCTTAGAAATGAGACCGTATCGAGCACCACACCTGTTCTAGCACCCTGGACAGGCCGTCCGCTCCACCCAAGCTGGGAACAGACAAAAGACGAGTTCGCCACCAGCCTCTGCTTCCTCGAACGTTCCTCTGAGCCCAGTGGGGCCTGTGCGGTGAGCAGGACATGTGATACAGAACAAAGCTCCATTTCTGGAGCCAGTTTGCGGCTTGAAATGCCTTCAAATTACAGCCGCTGCTACAAAATGTACCTTGGAGTTAGAAAGAACTGGCTGTAATGTGGCTATTTCTAGATGGGCCTTTTCAGGCCCGATAATCAAAGCCTTCATTTTTCACTCTCCTCCTACCACTCCCATTATCTACCAGGCACGGTAGTCGGCAAGCTGTCGGCTGTCTTGGAATGCCCTGGGTGGTACGGTTTGATATGGTGCGAGTATCTCTGCTGGACACCAAAAAAAAAAAATCTGGAGTTCTCTGATAAAGAGATGTAAAGGTGTCTTATCATCTCCCAGCTAGGGACTCCTAGGAAGCCAGCCAGAACAGTCAGCTCCAAAGGTCAGTAAATGGGGTCCCAATCCTTTGTGTCTCTGACTATGGGAACGTAGAAGATGGCTTCCAGTGTCCCGTGTGGGCTGGGGTTGCACGTTAGTGGCAGAACGTTTGCCTACCATATAGCAGGCTCTGAGTCCAACCCTCCCTTGGTCTCATTCTCCGACTCCCTCACCTTGACACATGCATGTCTGTCGGACTACGTTATGATGAACGCCCAAAAGAACAGGGCCCAAACTTTTAGAGGCAATTGTACTGTATTTTCTTCTTCTTCTTTGTGGCCTCCCTTTTCCAACATCAGGGTCAGGAACAGCAAGTCTTTCTTCTAATCACAGCTTTCTAAGGAAAGTCTCAACTGATGTGATTTCCTCTGGAATCTTTGCATTTGCAAGCATAAGGCTTGGCCTTACATAGCCAAGGTGTTGCAACGGTGGTTAGATGAAGGATGCTACCACGGGGAAATGATGATCCTGGATTACCACCTCAATGGCCGATGAGACGACTTGTTGGGATCTAGGACAACGGGAAGAGAGACAAGCCTCTGGGCGTGTCTGTAAGGGAGCTCTAGACCATGCTAACTCGGATGGGAAAGGCCTGCCCTCAACGGAGGCATAAACATTTATTCATCCCATGGGCTGCCTACAAAGCTAGCTGAGTTCCAGCATTCATTCGACTTGCGGCTCCTGACTACGGTTGCAGCGTGGCCAGTTGCCTCCCCGCTCATGCCGCCATGATGGGCTGTGCCCTTAAACTATGAGTCAAGAGAAACCCTTCCTCCCATGAGTCACTATCGTCGGGTATTTTATCACAGCAATGAGAAGAGGTGAGTGATGGTCAGCTTAACTGTGTGAACCTACCACAGTTGAGACTTTTCCCCCCAGACAGTTGCGATCAGAAGAAAAGGGTGCAGAGACGCCGTTTCTGACCTTGAAGTGAGAGAAAGGAGGTTCCAAAGAGAAGAAAAAAAGTATGGGTGGCTTCTAAATGTCCATGGCCTCTGCTCTTCTGGGCACCTGTCATAGCATAGTCCGACTAACATGCATCTTTCAAACAATCGTATTCCCCCTTGGGTCTTCCTGATGGAACACAGCTCTCCTGCTGACATCATACTGAGATACATATAACGGACCTCTAACATACCGACCAGCTAGTCAGTTCTTAACTGGTTAAAACAGTAAAGCTGTTATATAGCAGCAGCAGGAAACTCATACAGCAGCTATGTGCCACTACATAATGGGGTGATCAGGCAATAAAGCCTGGCTGGTTGGAGAATCAACACTAGAGTGGGTCCTAAAGCTACGTGGGTGGCTTTCCTCCTTAGGCACAAACACAAAGCCAGGCTTCTGTGGCCAATCAGCCTTGCCCTAGGGTTCCTATACTGTGATGGAAAATCTCAACTCTCAGCTTCATGCGATCAAGATACACTCAGAGGCATAAAGCACACAGTAGGTGTGTTAGCGATGGCTTCTCGGAGATACCGACCGTAAGACAAAAGCCTCACTTTGAATGTGGACAGTTTCAGTTGGCCTGAATGAGATTTCACGACAGTCCCCACCACCCGAATACTAGGTTCCCAGTTGGTGACCCTGTCTGGAGGGGCTGAAGAGATCTGGCCTTAGATGAGGGGCGGTGGTGGCGCACACCTTTCATCCCAGCACTCCGGAGGCAGAGGCAGGCGGATCTCTTGAGTTTGAGGCCAGCCTGGTCTACAGAGTGAGCTGCCTGGTAGCCGAGACTACACAGGGAAACCCTGCCTTGAAAAAAAAACCGTTAAAAAATAGGTGTGGCCTTATTGGAGGAACTTACTATGGCTTCTCTCTGTGCCGGGCCAAGATGTTCACTGAAGGGAGTCATCACTCTCACCCATCTGTACATTCTGGAGACTGGAGACTTCATCATCTGTCTGAAGCCTGAAGTGGAGTCCCTGATCCCAGGGATCCCTGACAACACCTCACCATCCGGGCAGCACACTCACCTGCCGTCCACCCCACCCCCCAACGCCTCACATGTAGCTCCCGACGTTACACTCAAGGCAATGCTGACAGTAGAACAGCACACGCCCACCTCGGAGCTACGGAAACGGAGACTAACTTTGGTGCGAGGTCACAGTGAAGACACGATCCCACATTCTCACTCTGCTGGGTGAGATGGCCGTCTAGCACGGAGGCAAATCCACCTCTCAGAAGCTGCTGGAAGGGCTACAATCAGGACACCAGTGTATACGACGTCCTTTCTCTGTTGACCTCTAGTTCCTCTCAAAGTGCAGGTGAAAGCTTTTGGTATAAACAAGCTTGTCTCTAGTTCAGAAATATTTACTGAGGGACCATTAGACAGGTGCCATTCATATAAACAGACCAGAACCTTCGTGCCTTCGTTCTTCACTAAGGATACTGGGTGCCTGTGCACAGACATAGACAGACAGACAGACAGACAGACAGACAGACACACACACACACACACACACACACGCATGCATGTGCACAAAAAGGGGGAGGGATAGAGAGACAGGGAAAGGGACAAGATGAGGGAGAGGGATGGAGAGAGAGAACTGTCTACAGGCTTATGCTCTGAGCATTTCTTCCCCAGAGCTCTGCTTTTGGGTTCACTGAGACTCGAGGAGGCTGCAGCACACGCTCCAACTGCCCCGCATGCTGCCCCGCCTTTGCTGCCACGATGCAATGGGATCTCTCTGAAAGTATGAGCCAAAAAAACCTTTAATCCTAAAAAGTTTCTGCCAGGTACGATCTCAGTCATCTCTCCCTCAATCAATCAATCTCTGTCTCTGTCTCTCTGTCTGTCTTTCTCTGTCTCTCTGTCTTTCTCTGTCTCTCTGTCTCTCTCTCTCTCTTTCTCTCTCACTCTCCACTCAGTAAAAGTAAAAAGGAATACAGACTGTCTCTGGCTGGACAGAACATCCACTGTGTGTCTGGAGCCCAGAAAACTGGAGAGGAAGCTGCCAATGTTTAGGACCACAGTAGATTATAAATCAACAAGGACTTCACGGTGATGTGCAGGACTATTAGAACTTTATTTTCTGTTTTAAAAAAAATACCCACATGTACACTTAAGATTCACTGAACGAGAACACAGAAACTTTCTGGCAGGGAGGTAACACATTTAACAGTTGAGCTGAAGGCTGATTGTTACAGCAGGTGTGAGCTCAGGCAAGGGCAGGGGGACCCTTGGGAAGGTACCCACCAAGCCCAGGAGGTGCGCGCTGACTCCTTCAAGGGTCAGCAAGGTCTAACTGGCAGCCTACATTTCCAGCCCCAGGATGTTCACCAGCTCTGTGACATGAAGTAAGTCAAACTCCACGAGCATCAGCTTATTCGCGCCTTGAATGACCCTATGGCTGCATACTTAGCCGAGTCGCAGGCACCTCTACGACGTCTGTTTTAAGGTTATACACATCTGCTACACCTTGTCATTTAAGGCGTGGAGGTAAGCCTTTCTCCGTTGACTTGAACTCTTGCTGTGGCTCCAGATTATGTGAGTGGCAGAGAGCATCTTTCTAATGTGCACGGTAGGTAAGTGCAGGGAGAGCTCTGGCTGCTACGCTGACTGGATAATGCTTTACTTCGTCTGCCTTTGATACCTGTTTCCTTTCTCCTTCCCAGGTCCCAGGCCTTTCTTTCCCATCTCATCTGAAAACATCTGCCAGCCTTTTCCCAACTCACCTGCTTAGTGAAGAAAAATAATCCGCTGTAATACACCCATAAATTTAAATTCCAACTACGGGATAAAAGCTAATGCCCTGTGACAGGGTTTACTCCGCATTTCCACATCTACATCGAGGCCCCTGGCACTCAAGCTTTACTGAAAGCTAATTCTACGGGGCTGTGAGTCAACCAAGCTTCCTCCGAAAACAGGACTGTGCTAGGAAACTGCCCTCACAAAAGGGGCCTGTCTGCAGTGGATGAAGAGATGTGTTATTACTAAGATCAAACTGGTGGCCTCGAGGGCAGGGGACAAGAAGAGAGGAGAGGTGTGACCATTCCAGTCCTTCTAGAATGACCTGCTCACTTCTCTCTAGCAGAGATCATTCCCACCTGTGTGAGTTTCAGGGAAAGAGGAGGAATCCCCTTGAGGTCATACAATCCCAACCGGGGTGGCTAGACTCCAGATTGTACTAAAATAAACAGGTTAAAAAAATAAACATACTCCATACTGTTCGGAAATAACGGGAGCAAAAAGTGCAGCTACTCCAACCCTCCCTCCCGTTGAGTATACACTATGGAGTAAAGGGCTGGCAGGCCTCCAGAAACTTGTCTCAAAAGAATGTTGGGTGATCTAAGGATGAGCATTTTGGTGCCTTGACTTCTCTTTAAATATACCCCATTTGAGCAACTTAATTAATTATAAACATCAAAGCATTGTGTTGAAAATTTCACAGCCTAAGTAGAACTAAGTTCCCTGCCATTTTTTTCAAACCCTTTGTGATACTTAAGTGATTCTTAACATTAAAAGAAAGAAAGAAAGAAAATCCCAGTATTCCACGATAGATAATAAAGGATTGTCTACTTTTGTAAAAACAAAAAAAGTCTCCAAAACAAAAAGCCATTACAGGGCAATTAAAGAGCACATTCAGCATAGCTATGGAGAAAGGGAGAACTGCAAATTACTTTTACAGCTTGTTCTGGAGCTTCCTGAAGTGGGACATATTAATCATTAACCTTCCTCAAAGGTGTTAAAAAGGGATGGGAGTGGCACTCTGTGGTGTGACCTCCAAGCCCAGGGCTACAAAGCCTCAAGTGTTCTCAGGGTCCCTTTTCAATGCTGGCAGCAGGGAAGGCCCAGCTCCCATGAGCTCCCTAGGGAACATGTCAGGAAGCCCCAGTATGCTGCTGGGGAACCCTGCATGGGAGCCACAGGCTCCCCTGACCTTTAATTAAGATTTGCTAGTTCCAGCCAAAGACTAAGCTGTGCTAAGTTCATGTCTGAATCAAGATTCTAGCCACCTTCAGATCAGATCTTCCTTATTATTTACAAAACGTTGTGTGTGTATCTGTTATATACCCAATCCTTGGGTACCCTTGAGGAGGAACGCATGTGTGGGGGCCAGACAGCAACACCGGGGGGCTTCTCCAACTGCTAAAGAGCTCTCTCAATAAACCTGGCTAGCCTGTGACTTTGGGGATCCACCTGTGCCTGGGCTAGGGTTACTGACACAGGCTGTGGCACCCAGCTTTTACAACAGTGCTGGGGGATCTGAACGCAGGCTCTCAGGCTTCAGTAAAGCAGCAAGAAAGCATTTTACCAACTGAGTCACCTTCCCACCCCAGCGTGATGATTTTTAATTGAGTCAACAATGAACCTTTTGAGCACACAGGGAGGTTATGCCAGCACGCCGGAAAAGAAAGATTCCCCACCTAAGGTGCTCCCCAAGACTAATTCCCAACAGCCTAGAACAGACCTTCCTCCGTGCAGGCACTCCAAGTAAATGCTGCACCAACTTGGTCAAGGTCCCCGCCCAGACGCTGGGCCCTTGGCTTGAAGTGGCCCCCGGATCACTATCCTCTTCTAAGACCACGCCTTTAGACAGGAGCTCCCCAGAGCCAAAGCCCGCCCAATCCCCTTGTTGCCTGTCTCCATGGGCCATACCTCATCCAATGCTGCCACTCACCCGTTGCTCCCCATCCTCTTCCCAGGACATCCTTTCCACCCAGAGTCACCTCACTCCACTGCCCGTTTTCTTTTAACGAGAACATTTGATTTTTCTTCCATTTTCCCCAACGTAAATTATGCATAAAGGGCCAATATTACAAAAAAAAAAAAAAAAGACGAGGATCGGGGTTTTTTTCCCCACAGACCACAGCCAGCGTGGTTTGGAGGAAGGAACCTGCCATTCACCATAACTGACATTCCTTCCCCTGGACGCCAGGGACAGAAGTTCCATATCAATGTGGCTGGGGGTGTGGCTCCTCCAGCTATTCCCTCAGCTCTTGGGACAGAGGAACCCCCTAGGTCCCTACTTGTGGGGAGAAGGAAGACTACTTCCCACTGTGGCTCACAGAGCTGGAGGGCAGACAATCTAACTGAAGTGTCTCCTCACTTCTCCGGGGAAGTGCTAACAGCCAGCTTGTCTTTTGGTCTCCCTTAGGAAAGGATGGGAACCCATTCAGTGCCTAGATGGTTCAGATCAAACCTACTCTTATCTGGACTGCTTCTCAGAGACCCACTAAAATGAAGACGCGGGCTCCAGCAGGCCTGGGCACCAGAACCTGCCTAAACTGTAGCAAGAGCACCTCTCCTGGAGCCTCCGTATTAAAAAAAAAATGATATTGGGCTAAGAGCTACGACTTCATTTAATCCGGGTAAGGAAAATACAAAGCAACAACAACAACAACTCCTTGTAGACATAAACCTGCTGTTGTGTAACAGCTTCCTTCTAGATCGAAACATTCCCATCCTTCAGAGGCGCTCCTTAAACAGGAAGGTAAACAACTCAAAACAAAAACAGCTCCAGGACGTTCCTGAAACTGACCAGACTCACTAGGCCACGCCCCCCAACCCTGCCAGAGCAAGCAAGGATGGGTTAAGTGAGCCTCCAGAAAGGGCACTCTCCAATCTGTTGAGCTGCCTGAAGGCTGTGGAGCATGCTGCAGCATCCCAGGTTTGTTTATAGCTGTCACCCATGCTGGGGTGAGCTTTGGTGACACAGCTGTCTTGGGGCCATTTCTGCCCCTGTCAGTAAGCCCTAACCCATATTTACTGTTAATCCAGCCCCACCCCAAACTCAACAGCTCACCAAGTTGAACTTCGGTGGTATCGGTACTTTGGTCTGTCTTGGGATCCCCATCTAGGGTGTAGACATTTGTGCAGTGTCTCCCCAGGAATGGTTTCTCACAACACCTGCTAATTCCATCACATCCCTGGAATACTTGGCAGTCCCAGGTAATGCTTGCATACAGCCTCTTCATACCCTGCTACTGTAAATACCATATAATATAAACTGTAGTACACACAGTATTAGTCACATCTCTGCTGCTGTGATAAAACACCATGACCAGGACAACCTAGAAAAGAGAGAGTTTAATTGCCCTTATGGTTCCACAGGGTTAACAGAGGGTCAAAGCCTGTCACACAAGGGAAGCATGGTACCAAGCAGCAGATGCGACAATGGGCAGGAAGCTGAGAGTTTATATCTTCAAAGCAGGAGGTAATGAGAGTATGTTGAGAGTATACTAGATGTGGGGTGGGACTATAAGCATCTAAAGCCTACCCCCAGTTGCATACTTCAGTCCCAAAGCTTCCCAAACAGTGCCACCAACTGTGGACCTAATGTTCGAATATCTGAGCCATGGGGGGGGATTCTCATTCAAACACAAATATAAAATTATATACCTGGCGGCCTCTGCCTGGAACCCAGGGATAGACCAAGAGCCTGGACCGCAAACTGGGTGGACAGCTGGGACATTCAATACTTAAACTTATCAGTTCTCAGCAAGCAAACAGTAACAGAAAGATTTCCCAAAGGGGGTCAGCCAAGGCCAGTCAAAGAGAAAATGAATGTCATTACAGTGGCCACTGCAACTTGCCTCCCAACAGCCTGAGGATCTCCAAGCTGTTAAGTATCTCTTCCTGGCCTGTCAGTTTCTTTACGAAAGAAATAAATCTTAAAGGGTGTTTATCCTATCTCTCTGTAACCCTAAGTCAAATGATCGTGACAATATTTGACTGACTGTCCAAATGCATACTTGGAATGCTGCACCAAGAGCTCTGACACCCCTGAACCCAAGACACACACCACCACCTATCTTCAGCACACGGGAGAACCTGCTTGTGGCAACCTCACACTGCAGAGGGGCGTGTCCAACATTACTCACCTCAGCAACCGCCCTCACCCCAAAAGTGACAGCCATCCATCCCACCTGTTAGAGACTCAACTGAAGTGTTGAGTCACTCGTGAAGCCATGACGTCTAATGTGATAGTACTCAGAGGCTAAGCCTCTTAAAGGAAGTTGGGTTTGGATAAGGTCATGAAGATGCCCCCCCCCCCGAGTATGATTAGTGACCTTGTAAGAGACAACAGGCACCCCTTCTCTGTCTTTCCCTCATCCTATAACAAAAGGGATGTCACATGAGCATCCCACAAAATGGCAGCCTCCTACAAGCCAAGGGTTATTTGCTCTTCTAACACGTTGACCTTAGCCTTCAGAACCCAGAAACATATTTCATTCTTTGAAACCCACCCACCCCAGTCTACGTACTGTTCAGACAGCTTGAGCAGGCCAAGGAAATAGCCCATCTCTGACACCAAGGAGGATCCAAGGATGGACGGGAGCAAAGGAAGTTGTGGTGTGACCTTTCCTTGTTTTTGTTAGGAGCTCAAGCTGGATGTGAGCACAGGCACCCCCTAGTGCTGATCAAGCATAACTCTCACAATGCCCTCAGCCTAAGGTAGACACCTGGAGGCTCTGCTCACAACAGGAAGGGCCACCATTCCCTTTCAGAGGACCAAGTCTGTTTGAGTAGAACCACTTTCTCACTTCCCTGGGGTCAAGGCATTTGCCAGGGACCACAGAACAAACCGGCACTCTGAGTACTTTCCCATCCAGGCCACCAAAGAAAGTTGCTAATACCTTCGCATGTACCAAGGGAGAATCATGTATGTACCTTGTATTTATAAAGGTAACCAAGACAGAATGAAATCACTGGGAAGACAAGTCCAGGACACAGGTGACATGAGACAAAGAAGACCCCCAAAAATGAATTTTAGAAGCAGGCAACTGATGATTCCCCTGGTGGGGGAGGGGGGGATGCACATTCAAGGGAGCCGATGTTGATAATGCAAGGGCCAACGTATCTCTGGGAGCACCCCCTGTCCTACACCCTTTTCCCAAAATAAGCACAACCCTGGCTCCTACCTATCCTCAGCCTTCCCAGAGCACTCTGGGTACATCTTGCTATTTTCTGTCTTCTCGCTAAACAGGAAACTCTTAACTTCAAATAAGCAACTTTGTTTCAACACTACAAAAACAATGACCTCACTAAAGAGAGCCTCAGAGCACCTAGGCCCAGGCATTGGGATAAGAATGTAAGAGTGGTTTTATCGCCCACAAAACTCCATGATGTTTATAACAGGCAGCGTATGATTAAAAAATATGAAAACATAAAAAGACACATTGGAAAGTTTCCCTCTCAGCCTGCCCCCACGAAATGCCAAGTTTCCCTTCAAATCTGTCATTACTATCTGTCCTTGTGTCTTAATTATCCATATAACTTTTTGGTGTGTACACAAGCCTCCATATTGTAAGTTTCTCTTCCCTTGGAAATGCTTAGTTATTCTGGAGATCTTTACACAGAGATCCGGCATACATCTGAAAGCTCTGTAGTATTCCACTCTGTTGCTGGGCCATAAACCATTTAGCCACGGTCTATGAATGGACATACGGATCTTTCTACAAGATTTTACAGGCCAGGAAACCAAGGCTCAAGGAGATCACGTGACTCGCCTGAGGTCAGAAGTCATACTGTCTAACTGTGGCTGAGGAAGGGCTAGAGCTGAAGCTGGTCTGTTTCCAGTCTGAGCTCTTAAGCAATCTGCCGTATTTACTGTCTGGCACAGGCATTCAAGTAAATACTCTAACTGATTAATAAACCAACAAAGCAGTGGTGAGACAAACAGGTCAAAATAAATAAGGCAAAGAGGCTGCCTCTTCCCTCCTTCCATCGTTCTCTGCTGCAATTCTGTTTCTCTTGAGGGATCCAGACACTCATCCTGTATATCCTATCAAAGTAGCAACACAGAGACATCAACATCTGACAAAGCCCACCCATCCTCGTGAATCATTTACTCCAGCAAGCCCTGGCTACAGGAAATTTCAGAATAGATGCAGACTAGGAATTTGCTGGCCCAGAGCCCCACAGCTCTGACAAGGTCAGGAGGGAAGGAGGGAGAGGGGCTCCTCTGGGAACACAGCACCTGTGCTACCTCCCAGACGTCACAGCACCACATCTGAGAGACCTGCTGATTATAGAGGGCCAGCTTTTATACTCTTCACTCCAGGGCTCACAGCACTGGCTCCCCCACAAGCAGCAGACATCCTGAGAACCTTCAGTTCCTCCCAAGCCTGCAGGAGAGCCGACACTGGAGCCTTGTTTCTATACGCTGTGTTTTACATTAGGCTCAGTCTTCCGATAAATTTAACACCGGAATTATATACAAAATGAAGTGCATGCAAGCCCAGGGACTCCTTCACCGGCTCTTCTGGGAGCAGCTGCTGCTGCTGGAACAGGGCTGCATCTGACAACAGGAAAGCCTCGTCTTTCAGTGTGGAGGGGCCCTAGGGAAGGCGCCAGCAAGGTAACCTCCCTGTGACCTCAAGAGCGATCAGAAAGATTTACTTCATCTTGTAAGTGTCAGAAGAACACAGCAAGCTCCTCCATCCACCTTCAGTCTTCAGGCCACCGCATGCCTGCCCTCCCAAGTGCCAAGCTAAAAATTGATGGAGAGCAGGGCAAGCTTATTTACACTGACGCTACACACCATCCAAGTCCACATTCTCTATGGGTTCTGTGAACATCTCTCTGTGGACAGAACCATTTCAGGTACACAGAGAATTTCTGGAGAGAGGAATAGATGGACAAGCCTAACTAACACCTGTCTTCCCTCTGCTGTGATTGATCATAAGGGATATTTATTTAACAAGGGCTCACAATTACGACTTAATTGGTTGTAATCTGCTCAATGAAGGAATAATGTCCTCTGCAATTATTCTAATCTGGTCCATTTAATCTAAAAATCTATGGTACATTACAGATTTTTTTTCCTGAGGCAGAATATTTGAATCTCTTTCTCCACATTTGCGTTTCAACTATTGACATATAAAACAAATGGCCACTTCTTTTAAAGGCCGAGATTTTAAAAAATCTATAATTTTTACCCATGCTGAATGTTAGCACTTATTAGCTGCAAAACCAGCATTTGCAATTCCCCTGCCATGAGGCCCCCCACAGCTTCTGTGTTTGCTTTTCTGTTCCCTCCACTGGGTTCAGACTGAAATATACAGAACGGAAATTTCATTATTTCATTTTATTTGACTTGTGCATGTGTGTCGGTATATATGCCAGTGGTATACGGACACGTAGAGACCAAAGAATGTCAGCGTCCTGCTCCATTGCTCTGCTTTCTTCCCATAAGGCTGGATTTCTCTCTGAACCTGGAATTAGGCTGGCATCCATCAGACCCAGCAAGCCTCCTATTATCCCTGCTAGCTTCCAGTGGTGAGGCTAAAGGTGTATGGCCATGCTTGGATTTTTATGTGGATGCTGGGGATTTGAACTGAGGTCTTAACACTTGCACAGCAAGCATGCTCACCTACTGATCTCTTTCCCCAGCCCCTACAGCAGGCTAAAAGCAAGCATGTTATCATCATGTCCAGCTATTTTAAAAAAACAGCAAGGAAAATGCATCTACAGAGATTACCCGAAGGAAGGAGAAAGGGAGGGAGGGAAGGAAAGAGGGAGGTCCATCTGCATTTGTGGGTTTACATTGGAAATATTAATGTTTATAGTCCCTCCTACCATATCATGTTGACAAATTTTGTTCTAGACACTGCAAAACTTTGCATCTCTTGAGTTTCAGAGAATCAAAATGCAGATCATGACAGAACCATTTCTCAATGTTTTTGTTTTATAATTATTACAATTCAATTCTAGTGGGGTTTTTCTGGATATATATCAGTGGTGAAAATCTTCTTAAAGTAAATCACTATAAAACCCCTTTTTTTATACCATGCTGGTAGTGCCCTGTCTAAAGGTCTTTGGGGAAAATAAATAATGGGAATTTTGTTATTGATCTCATGCAGAGGCAGAGGGTCTAATGAGTTATTGTTATTTTACCCAGAGCAAATATTATGTGGTCCAAAATAATAACATTCAATTAAAGAAAGCCCGCCTGATAGGACAGCAGATAAGAACGTAGTGTAACAATGAATTTCTTTCAGGAGTTTCTAAATACTAATTTAGCCTGTCATACATTTAGAATGAAATTCTTTGCAAAATGTAGTTTCCCATGCCACCATAATAATTAAAGTGATTATTTATCTTGTGATAGACAAGTATCATCTCCGACAAAAGGAGATTGCCGTTCTTCATTAAAAGATAATTTATACTTTAGATTCATTTTTTAAGTGTAGCAATAACAACAGAAGCCTTAAGCTGATAGCCGAGTCTCCCGGGATTTGCCAAACTACTCGAAGAGTTCACTCTGAGCAAAACTATGAAAGCAATTTTGAATGTGTTGCACAATAGAGCCCTGTTCAATGGCTCTCGATGCAGCAGTTGGGGGTCTCTGGATCATAAGGTCACTACATGGTCTGCACAGTTTAGCTGGGTCCAGGAAACAAAGCACTTCAGAGTGTGTGTGTTTTGGGGGGGGAGAGATATAAGCAAGCAGGTGTCCCTGCTGTTTCCCTGGGGTGTCATATAAAACATGGGAAGGCTCTGCCTGCTAGTGTTCTGTTTCTGGCCCATCAGGCCACCAAGAAAATCTAAGTGACTTTTGAATTTAAGGAAGCAGCTGGTATACTCTTAAGTCTTCTGAACAAAGCCCTCACTGTTCCTCCCCGCACTGACCTCATGTGCTTGCCTCTTACTCCTCCTATTGTGGTGACCGGGCTGCCCCACTTCTCCGTGCCCTCACCACATTCAGTGGCTCCTCTTCCCTCTTCCCAGAGTGCCCAGCCCTCTTGACACACAGAGAAAGCAAAGGCAGAAGAAAGCCTTGGCAACAATGTGTATTTTCCTTATCAAGCACCATCACAAAGCCACACCCACAAAGAGGCGGGGTTTTTTCTTGTGATGATTTCTCCCATCCAGGCACCTAGCCACGCCCGACCCTGCTTAGCTTCCCCAGGTGCCTTCAGGGTGGTATGGCCGAAGATAGATCCTGGGGGTTCTCTAGCCAATATAGACCAAATGCAAGCTGCAGGTTCAATGAGAGACCCTGTCTCAAAAAAAAAAAAAGAAGAAATGAAGAAATGATAGAGGAAGATAACCAGAACTTGATCTACACACACACACACACACACACACAAGCAAGTACACCTGTGACGACGACACACGCGAGCCTGTGCACACACTGGAACACACACATACATGCACACACCAAATGAAGCCTTTAGACTTCCAGGCCACCTCGTGTAACACAGGTAGAGCACAAAAAGAAGCCCTTGCATAGGTGGCAGGTCACTAGAAAGGGGTGAGTGTCTACAGATTCTCACTGTGCCTGCTCCCCTCTCCACTCTGCACCTTCACACATTACAGGTTTCAAAGCCCTTGCCCTGAACTACATGCATGCAGAAGGGTGGAGACACAGCCTTGGTGCTCCACATGTGGGAGACACACACTTAAGAACACGCAGAGCCAAGAGAACGAGCAGAGGCGTATCAGAAGTGTGCAGGGCTGGCTCAGCTCGCGTCAGGGATGGCAAAGGGAGCTTTTATTTGGGCTCAAACCCACGTGGAGGCACGATGCAGGTGTCCCAGTCAACCGATAGTGAAGTTGAGGTTCCAGGAGGTTCTAGTGACCTAGCGAAGATGGTTGGAGCTACGATTTAGGACCAAGCCAAATCTCCTACCCTCAGCCCATGTGCTGAGTCTTAACAGACTGATGAAAACAGCCTTCTACCCTCACAGACAAAACCCTGCTCGAGGCATACCCATGCTTCAGAATTTCACAACTGGGGAGATCTCTAAAATGTGTGGCTTTGCAAAAAAACCGATACTCTCATGTCTTGGAGTGACCACGGTCTTTGCCAGAAGAATCCAAAAACACTTGTGAAACCATCAGCAGGGGTAAGAAAACCGATGCACACCTTTCCAAGAACCTGTCACCAAGAAGTTCACAGTCCCCAGCCTTCCTCCAACTATCCTGTGAGCGTTTCAAATTGCCTGGAAGAGACCAGAGAAACACAGGGACCCCGGAGAACCAAAAATCTGTCAAAACAAATCTGAGCCGTGTAATTTCAGTGTTTCGTGGTGATGGGGAAACACAGGCCCATGCAAGCCTCCAGCTGAGGGTCCCTGCAGGACATTCTGGGCCGCATCTGCATCTTCAGCCGATCCAAGCGGCGGCTCAATGGGTATTAATACTCGACGCCACATGACGCAGATGAGTTCGGGAGTGGAATTAGAATGTGTTGGCGGAGGTTCCACGTTGGCACTGAACAGAGAGGTTCATCAGGAACAGGTACCATCTGGAATTGATGGGATAGTCAAATTGGATGTGTCTCTCTACGCATGGAACTATTTGCCATGTTCTCTGTGATTACTAAAGTACAGGTGTGAAATGTTGCTGTTGTTAGGGTAGGATTAGGCGGCACCGGCTGGGTGAGTACTATGCTCCTTCTAGAGACCATACAGAAATATCATTAGATCCATACAGAAGACTCTTCAACACCAAGAACACAAGGAGAGTCTCTCTAGCCAGCCATTCTTACCGGAAGTCAGGACAGAAGAGCCAAGGGTTCACAACATCAGTTGAAACACACAATTCCCAAGCAAAGTTAGTAATCTGGAGAACAGGGAGGAGGCTCTGTCAGCCAAGTAAAAGCTGAACAAGTATGAGGACCTGAGTTCAGTTCCCAGCACGCCCACTGGCAAGCTAAGCAGAGCATTGTCCATGTGCACAGCCAGCCCTGGGGAGATGGAAGTTCTCTAGAGTTCACTGGCCAGCAGGGGTACCCAAATCAGTGAGTTCCAGATTCAATTAAGGAGAAAACATGAAGCTGACCTCCAGCCTCCACAGCACACACAAGCTTGTGCCTGGGCATATCACACATTCATGAAGACTACCACAGAAACACACACACACACACACACACACACACACACACACACACGCCCTTCATCTTGAAAAATGGTTATTTTCAAAAGAGAATTTTTAAAAAGTTGTCAGTCACAGGACAGCTGTGTTTACACACAAAATGAAGTGGAAAACTCGTGCAATTACCCAGATGATTTTCATCAAAACATCCTTGTAACTGAAATATCCAGAACCTCAATGATATATCGTACAGAAGATTCTTACATGTGGGGCTTGAATTTCCAGATAATTGCTCCATCTCTCAGGTCTTGTTGAGGCCTGAGCCCCAGCCTGTGCATTGGCAATGGGAAGCCAATCATTTGCAGATGCTCATAGGTAGGGATGCAAATGTCTATGGTGACAGGCGGACGCAGATGTTGCCCAACAGAGTCCAGACTTGGGGGTTTAAGTTTTAGAAGCTTAATTTGAAAATATAAACTGTACACAGATCATTCCTTCCCAAGTCAAACCCCTATAAAAAGTCAATTAAGCGAGTAATGTCAATTGCCTCAAACTAATCAAATCAAGTAAAATGTTTCGCTAATGGTGCCCTGATTTAATTTTGGAATACAGCGTCTGAAAACAGGGTTTTTTATAATTAAGAATGAACCCCTTTGAAAAAAAAAACAACGGAATCTTGAATTTGCTGGCAAATGTATGGCACTAGAAGAAACCATCCTGAGTGAGATAACCCAGTCACAAAAAGGCAAACGTGACATGGTATGTACTCACTCATATATGGATTTTAGGCATGGATCAGGGGAGTGCAAGTCTACAATATCACTGCCAGAGAGTCTGGGAAATGGGGAGGACCCTAAGAAAGCTATGCATGGTACCCCAGAAAAGGGGAATGAGGCAAGATCTCCCGAGCACATTGGAATCATGGGGGAAGGAGAGAGGGAGCAGGCAGAGGGAGAAAAGGGGGAGAAGAGGAGAGGAGGGGAGGACATGGGGGAGCAGGAAGGTTGAGTCAGGAGAAGAATAGAGGAGAGCAGGATGAGAGATACCATAATAGAGGGAATCATTATAGGTTTGAGGAGAGATCTGGCACTAGTGAGATGTCCAGAGATCTACAAGGATGACACCAACTGGCAAAATAAGCAATAGTGGAGAGACTACCTTAAATGCCCCTCTCTGTTAATGAGTTCGACTACTTCCTTATATGCCATCCTAGAGCCTTCATCCAGTGATTGATGGAAGCAGAGGCAGATACCCACAGTGAAACACTGAACTGAACCCCTGGAGACCAGTGACAGGGAGGGTGGACTGATGAGCAAAGGGGTCAAGACTGGGCTTGTTTAAGCCACAGAAACTAAACTGCTGACCTGAACAAGGGGAAGCTCTTGGACCCCAGACTGATGGCTGAGAGGTCGGCATGGGACTGATCCAGACTGCCTAAATATGGGTGTCAGTGAGGAGGCCTAGTCAATCTACAGGGCCTTCGGTAGTATTTCGGTATTTATCCCTAGCATACTAATGGGCTTTGGGTGCCCATCCCACAATGAAGGATGCTCTCTCAGCCTGGACTCTTGGGGGAGGGCCAAGGTCCTGCCCTGAATGAAATGACAGACTCTGGAGATCCACCATGGAGGACCTTGGGTGGGGGCTGGGGGAGTTGGTGGGGGACAAGGGAGGGGGGAGGGAGAGGGAACTGGGATTGACATGTGAAGCAACCTTGTTTATAATTTAAATTTTAAAAATCTAAAAAAAATAAAAACATTTAAAAAAAGAATGAACTCCTTTGAAAACTGCCTTCTACTTGCTTCAGAAACCACATTTGCTTAAAAGGTTTCCCTTGTTTTTATCGTGTATCGTTGCATTTTTTTATTATTATTATCAGCGTGTCTCCAGTGGTACAAGGGACAACTCTGTGAGGCTGGTTCTCTTTTCCCACCATGTGGCTTCTAGGGATCAAACTCAGGTCACCAGGCTTTCAGCAAGCCCCACTATGCCATTCCAGAAGCCCTACTATACACAGGCTATGATCCATCAATTCACGTCAACATAGTAGAATATTTGCTTCAGCCAAACAGATGAACTTACTCATCTAATATTTTCTTAGGTCAACTAGGAAAACTACCCTCCCCAAAAACTTCTTTTCACCTTCATTCTGTAATGGTTTATTTTACCCACCCCAAAATAAACATTGCCCCATCCTCTCTTATGCAGCATTTAAAAGTCTTGCTGAGCACCACGCTTCCCACACGTTGGACTTGGCGGACTCTGGAATATATTCTCCAGTGACAGAATCTGTTCAAACGCTCAACACAAAGGAGAAGCACAGAATGCCATTAACGCAAATCCAGCCCCAAAGTATAAATTCATTTTAATTAAAGATATTTGATAAGCGCCCATGCTGAAAGAAATGGGTGGGGGAGGGCAGGAAAAGACCTATCTTTTGCAGAGAAATTAAAACCCACATGAAGAATTCAACGACCCAGGCAGGTTTCTGCAAAGCCATCTATGCATGGTGGCTAAAATGTGGTCAGAATGCTTGCCTGGAATGATACAGGAGTATGCACAATACTTGAGCCAAAAATAAATAAATAAAAACCAGCAGAGCAAGTGCAAAATGTATGTCATTAAGGACCAAAAAAAATCAGAAAGGAAGACACAACTAGGGACTGGGACATGCAACAATATGCAGCCTAGGCTGCACATCTAGAATAATGTGGAAATTTAAAAAATAATTAACCCGTGAGCCCCCAGGGAAGATAATTCCAACATGCAGCCCATCCCCCAGAATAATGGTGACAGGGCCCTGTGAGATCAGCCATCACGGGACAGACCCTCTTCTAGGAATTTCTTGCCAATCTCCTAGCATGCACCCAGAGGTCCAGAAGACACGCATCCGACACGCATCCTGAAGATGAGTCCAGGAATCTCTGTTGGATAAGCTAGGTCCAGAAACAGGCAGAGAGCCTTATGAGTGGAGTCCCGAAGCTGCCCCTGCACGGGATGAGGAACAAATAGCGAAATCTGAAAGACCCACACAGCAAGTCTAGGTTAACCCCGACAGTTGGCTTTAAGACCCTATATAGGGCCAGGCGGTGGTGGTGCATGCCTTTAATCCCAGCACTCGGGAGGCAGAGGCAGGCGGATCTCTGTGAGTTCGAGGCTGGGCTGGACTGACAGCCTCCAAAACAATACAGAGAAACCCTGTCTCGTAAAAACCAAAAAAAAAAAAAAAAAAAAAAGACCCTATATAGGAATCCTCCAGAGGGCCACTGTCACCAAAAACAAACCTGAAACAAAGCAGCATGATAGAACCCATGGGAACAACAAATGGGAGACAGAGACAACTGGTCAACCCACAAGGTTCTAAAACAACTAAGTGAGACAAAGAAGAAGTGGAAATCACAAGAAGGTTTAACAAGGCCTGAGCTGTTGCTACGACTCAGCAAGCACTTGCCAACAAAGCTGATGACCTGGGTCCCTCAGACAGAAGAAATAAATTATTCCTGAAACTTGTTCTCTGCCCACCACACACATTCATAGACACATGCATGCATGCATGCACGCACACACACACACACACACACACACACGCACGCACGCACGCGCGCACACACACACACAGACAAATTGTAATTTTTAATTTATAAAGCAATGTTTGCTTTTTTTAACACAGGGTTTCTCTGTGGCTTTGGAGCCTTTCCCATATAGACTAGACTGGCCTCGAACTCACAGAGATCTGCCCGGTTCTGCCTCTCAAGTGCTGGGATTAAAGGCGTACGCCACCACTACCAGGCTATAAAATTATATTTTTAAAACACTAGGGAAATTTAAAACTTAAATTTCAATACATGGGGGTTTGATGGAACACAGAAGGCTAAAGTTAGTAACCAGGAAGTTAGACTTGAACCCTCAAACAAAAGACGTTATCAGAGAAATGAAGACTGGGAAACGCAAGCCTGAATTGACAGGACAGGAAGAGCAAGCAGTTCGTAAGGAAGACAGCTGGGAGAATGGAAAGCATTAGGAGGGAAATTAAGCAGAAAATCTGCAAGTGAAATGAAGACGTACTCACTTTTGGGAAAAAACATTATATAATGCCAAATGGGAGACACTAAGCACAAAGCTGGGGGGGGGCGTGAGGGGATGGCTCAGTGAGTGAAGGGTGTGACTTGAATGCATGAGGGCCTGGGTTCAAATCCCCCAAACCCATGTTAAAAGCCAGCTACAGTAGCAAACATGGATGCAGGAAGCTCTCAAGCCAGCCAGCCTGCAGTACATAGTAATGGCAAAGAGACTCTGTCTCAAACACGGTGTAAGGCAAGGCCTGAGACCTGTGGTTCTCCTCTGACTGCCTCACATAAGCTGCGGCACAGGCTCACCCACACCCACACGCATACTCCACAGCAAAACAGAGCTATGTTTGAGTATCAGTGAAACAAAAACAAAATAGAAAATGTTACTGCATCAGAGGACAAGAAGAATTAAGATGGCAGCTTAAGGAAACAGGACTCAGACTGAGAGCCGACTCTTGTAAGAATATCGAGAGAGAATTTTACAGGGACATGAAGTCCACTCTTTACTCGTCAACTTGAACTGCTGGAGGACTCTTCTGAAGCTCTGAAAGTTGTGTCTAGACCCTTGGGATTGCGACGCATCCTCACCCCTTCCATCTGGAACTCTCCAATCTGACCAAAGTGTGGATCTGGAGGTTCACAGGGGCAAGACACCGGCTTCAGCCTTCCTCCCACACATCCCAGCCTTGCACTGTTTGGGAGCCTGCGCGAGAACCTACTGTGGGAAAACGCATAGCACAAAAGGTACTTACCGGCCCCACCCACCCAAATTCTGAGAGAAAATAACTACCAAACCTGAATCCTCTACCCAAAGAAACGAATATCCAAGAGCCAAGAGCAAATCACGACATTTGCCAGCCACCGAGGACAGTTGAACGTACCTGAAAATAACTTTTTGTAAAAAGCACCAAGAATCATAACTCGTTTTCTGAAACGGGTAAAAGAAGTGTAAAGGCGTCTCACGCAGCAGGGAAGAAACAGCAGACACAAAGATGTTTGACATCATACGGCAAAGTAAAACACAAGGTCTACACCCAGGAACGGGGAAATCCAGAACACGGCAACACCAAATGCTGGGGGAGATGCGGAGCCACAGGTGAGCTCGCTCACGATGAGCAAGCAGAGCTGCATCATCAACAGCCCGCTTGGGACATAGTCACGCTAAGCACTGGCTTAAAAGTACTGCCAGGCACTGCTGGTTAGATTGTCCGTTGGTGTCATCCTTATCAGCCTCTGGACATCTCACTGTTGTCAGACCACTCTTCAAACTTATAATGACTGCATCTATTATGGTATGTCTCATCCTTCTCTCCTCTATTCTTCCCCTGACTCAACCTTCCTGCTCCCCTATGTCCTCCTCCCCCCTCCTCTTCACCCCATCTATTTTTCCTAGCTTCCTCTTCCCTCCCCCCCCCTGTGCTCCCAATCCCCTCAGGAGATTCTATCCGTTCCCCTTCTCTGGGGTACCATGCATACGTATCTCTCTTAGGGTCCTCCCTGTTTCCCAGACTCTCTGGCTGTGGGATTGTAGGCTGGCGTCACCCCGTTTCATGCCTAAAATCCATATATGAATGAGTACATGCCATACTTGTCTTTTTGTGACTGGGTTACCTCACTCAGGATGGTTTATTCTAGTGCGAGGGCAGGGGGAGGAGGGAAGGGAGAGGGATCTGGGATTGACATATGAAGCAAGTTTGTTTCTAATTTAAATTAAAAAAAGAGTCACTAGGGAGTCCCCCAAAAAAAAGTACTGCCAAGAAGTCACACACCCAAGTTGTCACCCAAGTGAAACATTTAGGTCTGAAGCATAAAAGTTACAGGGTACCAATGGCTTTCTGATCGGATTTAAGTCCTTCTCCACGGGAGAAAAACTCATGCCCAATTTTGTCAATCTAGACAAGAGGTCATAGTGAGTGCTCATGGGTCCCAGTGCTGAACTTAGTACAGTTACACTGCTAAGCAGACACAGAGTCAAACTGCCCTCTTAAGTCTGTCTTCGCATCCCCAGATTAGTGCAGCTCCCAGGCCTCATACGAGAAGTTTCTTTTTGGGCAGTTAATGAAGCAACGGTCAAAGTGCAGAGAATGTGTGTCAGTGAAGTACCAGGACAGTAACAGGATGTCTGGATCATGCACTCTCCCCAAGGCTCAGGGACCATCATGGAAGGGGGTGGAGAGATCATTAGAGCCACAGTTTGAGGAGAATCAGTGTCTCCCGGAAGGACAAGTATCACTGCACTCATGAAACAAGATCAGCTGCGACTGCCTACACAAGATCAAGCCAGCCCACATTCTAGCATGAAGGGGATGAACTCAGGGGTGTGTCGTCCCCCTACCGCACCCCCCATCCGCTGTCTGAGGAGCTCTGGATAGTTGGTGATTTCTAAGGGAGGAGGAGTCAATTCTCTTTAAGACTTATTTGCTTTTATTTTACGTGTATGAGCATTTTGCCTGTGTGTATGTTTGTGCACAGTGTGCATGAAGGTGTCCTTCAAGGTCAGGTGTGGACCCTGGTAGCTCAACCTTACTCCAGTGGATGTAACCCTAACCCATGACTATAAGGCAGCACAAGTTGGAGTGTGTAATTTAAAAAAAAAAAAGAGGATATGACACTAGGAGAACGTCAGGGGGAAGAGGGTAGACCTCAGAAGATTTAGAGGGAGCAACAAGGGCAAATAATATCAAAATACATTTTATGAAAATTTTCAGTTAATCGAAACATTGTATAAAAGTCATGCCTGGCCCCAAATCCTGAGCAAAATTCTTTTTATCTTTATTTATAATTTTCCATCACTGAAAGCAGCTAAAACTTGAGGTAAGACATTTCTCAGCAGAGGGGGTGGACAGACCTTCACGGTGCTTACAGAGCAACACAATTACTCAGCAGTTGAAAGTGAACCACCAAAGCCAAAAGACATAACGCTAAGTGAAAGAAACCAGTCTGTAAGACAGCGCGATTCCAGCCAAACTATGAAGACAGAAACAGGCTCCCAATGGGAAGGGCAAGGGAGGGATTTTTAGAGCTGTGACACTATCTTGTGATGGGGGGTGGGGCACACTCATGATGTGCATGCTGCAATCCCAGCACCTCTGAAACTAAGTTGGGAAGATGCAAGACCACCAAGTTCAAGTCCAGCCTAAGCAGCGCAGGGAGAACCTGTTTCAAAGCAAGAGGTTTTGCAAAAAGATAAAAACTACATGCATTTGTCAAACCCAGGGAGTTTCATGACATAAATGAAAACTGTACACTTTAAGGGTAATAATGTATTCATATTGTAACATTGTAAGGCCTTGATTTTTAACAAATGTATCACACTAAAGTAAAATGTTAATGGTGGAATAGATTTGGGAACTCAGAGCTCTCTTCTCAAGTTTTCTGTGGATCTAAACTACTTACTGAAAACAGAGCCTAGGAAGAAGGAAAAGGTGGAGGTTGCAGGTCCTAAGAATTCACACTTGGCAAAATAACTATTGTAAGGTGTGTGCCAACAGAAACTCCATCCCTGGGGGGTTAATATAATAGAAAACTGAAGGATGTGGCCAGGACTTAGAAGTCAAAAACAAACAAACAAACAAAATTAACTTTGAAGGATTTAAAAAAGGAAGGTGGAAAATGTATATCCACTTGTATGTAACTGCATTTTTTTCCTCAACAGGCCATAAATACTTCATGACCCAGTCAGTATTCCATCTACAGGCAGAATATACACACTCGTATTCACAGGTGGGTTGAGAATAGTTAACATGACTAAAACACAAAGAAATAAATGTCCTTATCATTTATGGAAAATCTTCTTGGTAACAAATAAAATAGAGAGGCTGGGCAAACACTAGCCCCACAACATCAGAACTCTAGAGAGAACGAGATGTTTGCATTAACGGAAAGGGCATGTGGCGGTGAGTATGCCCAAAGGGAAACCTTGCAAATAAAAACAGCTTTTGGCCGGGCGGTGGTGGCGCACGCCTTTAATCCCAGCACTCGGGAGGCAGAGGCAGGCAGATCTCTGTGAGTTCAAGGCCAGGCTGGACCGATACAGAGAAATCCTGTCTCGTAAAACCAAAAAAGCAAACAAACAAACAAAAAACAGCTTTTGCTCTCAACCCAACCATCTCAGCAAAAGGCACCGTGGGGCACCCAGTTGAATGGACATAAGCACACCAATACCTCCAAATCCTCCATGACTCCTGTCACCCAAAGTCCACCATTGCGCCCTGGGGTACCTTACCTCTAGAGGCTTCTCATCCCTGACCCTGGGCTCAGCACAGGCTGCTCAGCTCTCTTCTGCTTCTGCTCTTGCCTCTCCCAAACCCTCCAGTTTCTTGGAGAGCTTCTCATCACAATTGGACCTTCATGATCTTATGGCTCTCTGGCCATCCTCCTTCTCAACCAGCCCATTCATATTTCCTTAAACCACGAGAACCTTTTCCACTTCTGAGCATGGGCCCTGGATATCTTCCAGATTTCAAAAGTTCTTGGCCATGTGACTCTCCTTAAAACACTACCCACTGAGGCTGGAGAGATGGCTCAGAGGTTTAGCACACCTGCAGTTCCTCCAAAGGACCAAGTTTTGGGTTCCAGAACCCCCACTCACACGGAGAGCAGTTCACGACTATCTGCAGCTCCAACCCCAGGGGATCCAACACCTCCTCAGGTACCTGCACTCATATACAAATACCCACAGGCAGACACACACACACACACACACACACACACACACGCACAAGAACATGCAAAGACACACACTTAAAATAAAAACAAATCTAAAAAACAAAAGTAGTCATCCTGTTGACCTACCCTGACCCTCTCTTCTCTGTCCTCATTTTATGATGTGAGTCCCCTAATCAGAATGTCGGCCCTGCATGTCCCTCCCTGTATCCCCAACATGTCTGCCTGGGAAAGGACTCTTCATCAATTATTTAGTGACACTTGAGGGAAAATTCAATTGTTCCTACGGCGATACCTTTTTAAAATGATAAGAAGAAAATGGTTCCATCTGGTCACTATGGGTGGTAGACACTGAGATCCTCTCAACCTGCACTTCTGACAGAAGACTCTGAGTCCTGGGCCCTGGGAAGGCCACTGTGTGTTCCACAGGCTGAGTCCCTCCAAATCTGTGGTCCTGCACTTCTGCCAGAAAGAGACATGGGGGGGATGGAGAGGGGGAGGGGAGGAAGGGGGAGGGGGAGGGGAGGAAAGGGGGAGGGGGAGGGGAGGAGAGAGCCCCAGAGCTGGAGTCCAGGAGTCTTCTCAAGCCAGGCACATCACCAATGCCTCCAGACTCAAGCTTTGCCTTAAACACCCAGACTTTCCCCAAGCTTGTGGGACAAAACACAGCTACCCCTTCCCCTGGAGCCTTGTGGGTAACAAGCACTGCTCTTGAGAGGTCAGGTGACCAGCCTCAAGACAACCTTCAACCCTTCCACGATTAGACAGGACAATCACTCACACCCCACCTGCTGCGCTTTAACCAAACGTTTCCAGGCTCTGGTTTCCGAAAGGCTAGGATTCAGCGTTCTGGGCCATCTGGGATCCATTCCCTCACAGGACCGACAGAATGTCAAAACCTCTGTTTTATCCAGTGTTTTTCTCCAGGGTATCTCCTTCAAGGGCCCACAAATCTATGAAGCCCTCAGGCAGACAGGAAAGCAGCTCCTGTTGAGGGTTAAAGGGTCTGTGTAAACTAATGTGATGCTCTCTGAAGAGAAGCGAGTGAAGTCTGTAGCGCACCAGCCCTCCCTCGCGCAGTTTCCCACATGGGTGCAGTTGGTCTTTCTCAAATGTGACAATGACGACAGTTGCTGCCACGGTGCATTCCGAGGTTTAGCTCTAGGATCCATCTGCAGGCCTGCTCCATCCAGGCCACCACAGCTCCCCTCACCCAGACTGTTGCCACTAGCCCTAGATGACTTCCCTGACTCATCTCATCCTGGCCCGTCTCCTGCTCCCTCCCGACATGCACTCTTCCCACCCTGACCAAACCAGCTCCCTGTCAGCAGCCCCCTTAGAGACACCTACTTCTTTTGCGCTGGGAAGGGGGGACAGGGACACACATTGTATATTTGAGACTCTCTGTGCCTTAACCCTCCCCCCTCCACTGGAAGAGCATAAACTCCAGGCATTAAGGGGTGCCTGGCATTGTAACCATCATATTACCATGTACCTAGTAATGTGTGAGAGCCTGTGAGATTCTGGAGTACTTAGGCCCATTTGCACCCAAAGAGATGCAGATAACCACTGGGAGGTGTCACTCTATGGACTCTGAAATGGCATGTCCAACACAAAGAGCAGATACAGAAGCTACTGGTCAAAAGGTCATCTTCTCTGCCGACCTCTGGACCTCTTAGAGCTTCTAAAGCCAAGTTCCCAGTGAGATGTAGTCACAAGTTCTTGCAATACCAAGCACCAAGGATGCTCAGACAAGGGGACTACCTTAGCCCGAGAGCTGAGATCTACAACACCTGGTGACCCAGCCACAACAAAAAAAAGAAATAAGCAACAAATAAATTCTCCATTGCCGGAGACACCTCCTAACAGACACCCTTCCCGCTTGGCAGTATCACAGCGCACATGCGTCCTGGTTCACCTAGGTGCTGGGCATCCAATAAAACATGGCACTGAATAATCACTCGGGAGTTTGTTTTCATCCACCTGGCTCCCATTCACTGTATTTATTCTTTCATTTATTCACTCACTGATTAAATAGCAGCGCCCGTGTTGTGGCTTTCTTCAATTAGGGACAGAGCAAAGAACAAAACAGATGAGGTCCTTGCTTTGAAATAACAACACTCTAGTTTAAGGCACACGAGCAAATAAACAGAAAAAACAGTCATCAGACGGGCCGGTTCTGTGAACACCATGATATGGGGACTGTGGTAATGAATATCTGAGAGGTAACCAAAAAAATGAGAAAATGAAGCAGAAGAGAGCACCTCTAGGCTCAAGAGCAAGCAGGCCCACTTCCAAATCGTGAACCCAGAATGTCCTGGGGACAAGTAGCTATTCCCCCTCCAGAGACACTCACACGCAATGTCTCCAATTCCAACAACTCCGAATTCAGAGTTGGGAAGAGATGGCTATGGAGGATTTCAAGGCTAAGGACAGTGAGTCTCATAGTCCTAATTTGGTGCCCAGGCCTGATTTTCTAATATCCATGTTGCCTCTACAAGCCGGAGGTCTCTACTGAAACCTGATGGTGGTCTGGCTTCATCTGTCTCTTTCCAGGGTAGAGATCATGGCCAACACAAAGCTAACCAGCACTGGCTTATTTCACCATGAACCTATGAGCTCTGCCAACAGGGGTAGGTACCCTGAATGACCAGGTTTTTTGTTTGTTTGTTTGTTTTTGCCACTCTGAATCTCAGCTTAAAGTCACCTCCTCAGTGAGGCTCTTCTTGGCTTCCCTGTGTAACAGGGTGCCCTCTGCCCTCCAGTGACCACCGCTTGAGTCTGTTTTTAGTAAGGGTACTGGCTGCCATCAGCACCTTCTTGCTTGAATCATGCTGTAGCTCACTACCGAACCATCAGTGGCATCTCTCTCGTCCATTGTGTCCCCAGGACCATGCACACGATGTCTAGCTTCCAAAGCGTCACAAAACCCACTGACAACTGAACTCCCAAGAACCTTGAAAACTCACTGAGGAGCACGTGGCGGGTCAGAACCGGAAGAGTTCCCCAGGAAAACCACTGACGGCAGCATAGTCTCTTTCAACCCAGCCCAGGGGCCTGGGCAATACCAGGGAATGGAGCATCACACGTCTACTCATGGGACAGTGGAAAGCATGAACTGTCCCCATGTTACCAGGCTTGGAACACTGAAGTAGCCCACATTGCTCACCTTGCCAGAGAGGCTAGCAAAGGAAAGGGACTAATTTATTGGGACCTTTAGAGACTTTAACTCGGGGGCTGGAGAGATGGCTCAGCCAGTAAAGGCTAGGCTCACAACCAAAAATATAAGAGAGACTTTAACTCGGGAGTCTGATAGACATAAACATATACCACACACACACACACACACACACACACACACACACACACACACGACATGCACAGAGCAGAGAGAGAGAGAGAGAGAGAGAGAGAGAGAGAGAGAGAGAGAGAGACTGAGTGACTGATTGTCTTTCCCAGGTCCAATGCCAGCTGTCTAAGAGTTTAAACACTTGGGTCAAGAGAGCTTTGTTCATCCTAGAGGCCATTATAGGAAGGCCAAACTTCAAAAAAGCTAGCACCCCACGCTCTGCTCATACTGATACCCCAGGAGCACAAATATGTGATGCATAGCACACAGCCAGAGCCTACAGGGCAAAATGCCACGGTCACTTACCAGGTGGGGAGAGTGTTATTGGGAGCACATGTGAAGAAGAGAGGTGTGTGGGGAGGAGGGAGGGCATTGTCCCTCTAGGTTGTAGGGAGCTCCTGGGAGTACAGTAGGCCTCTAGTTACTTTTTTTTATTGCTCGGTTATGAACCACAGAACTCTTGAGTACAAAATTTTCTATTTTTGGACCTTCTAAACATTTATTAACTTTGTATTGGACACCGATGGCAAATATTTGCCAGGCCATTTAAGGCCTACGTCAGAGGCCTATTTAGCAAGCACTCTGCCTCTAAGTTCTGTTTGTAACCCTCACCTAGGGCTACTCAGCCTCCCCGGGAACCCACACCCGCCAGCTTTCCCTCATCCTCCAGGATCACTCCAATTTGATCAGCAGACCCAATCCTCACCGAGAACCATTTCCAAAAGGCTATTTCTACCTGTGTCCAGTTACTTTTCTGATGGTGGGGAGTGGGGTGTATGTGGGGGGGGGTCAGGCCAGTACGTGGGATGTGACCACGTCACCTCTGCTCTCTGACAGATTGTTAACAGTAAGGTACACAGCTGCTGTCTACTGCACAGTGGGGGCCCCTCTGTTTCCCAGGCCAACCAGAGCCAAGCACAATCATACACAGGCCTGTCTGGAAAGTATATCCAGGACGTCTGAGATACACCTTCGCCCTGACCAGGGCAAAGCTGCTGCCAAGGACAGACAGCAGACAAAGCCCCTCCTGGGTGAGGGGAATGTCTAGATGGCGAGTGTTTGCTTTGTACGTAAGCGCTTTTCGACATAATGGAGAGGCCCCTTTCCCAGGGAGCGATGCCCCTGAGCGTGGAGTCTCACAGAGCCAAACTCGACATTCACACCTCTGCGTAATGGACGCAGTCCGGTGCACAAACACGCAAAGCAGGACCTGCCATCAGTCAGTTGTGTGAACGCCGGTCACCAGTTTTGGGGTTTGGGTTCCCTACCATGCCAAGTGTGATGAGTGTCCCATCTCCAGGCCAATACTCAGGGCTTTAGTGAAGATTCCGTAAAATAGCCTGGAAGTTCCCCTTGCATCTTATTGATGGGCACCCGGCAGACACGCCACTGTTAAATCCGCTCAGTGGTTGCCAAGGGACAACCAGCACCAACTCTGACAATGACCTCGGGGCTAGAATTTGAATAGAAGAATTTTCCAGGCAACACCACAGCTCAACCTTCAAGCTCGAAGATTCTGTGGAGGTCACCACCCTGTGTTATTGGTGCTGGCATCGACTCACAGGAAGGGCCTTTCCACAGAAGATGGTATCCCAGAGCTGACCCTTAGAAACACCCCCATGTGATCATTCAAGAAAAGCTGCCTTCAGCCTCCAGAAGAAGTCACACCCAGGACTCAACCCAGACAAAGCAGGCAGAAACGAAGTGGGCAGGGTTTAAGGATTCTGACCCTCACCTGACCTCACGCACAATATAGTCCCAGTAAGGCCACTTTCTCTCTGGGAGACCCTAGTCACCACCAGCTGTGGAATGTCAAAAACAAGGCTGCGGGGGTCTAAAGTTACCCCCTCTGAGCCACAGGAGAAAGAAAACACATCTCTGGGTCTCTGACTTTATGTTCTTCTGCCGAGGAACACATGTCGACAAGATATAGGATGTTCCGCATTGCCTGCCACCCAAACGCACGGAAACGTAATTTTATCCAGAGCTACACCCGCTTAATTGTGGCGCGTTAAGGATCATGTTCGTTGTTTCTGAAACTGGAGGGAGATGAATAATTTATTTCAGACAAAGGAAACTCTTGAATATGAAAATGTCTCATCTTTTAAAATTACAATTTGGAAGACAAGAATGAAAAGAGTACCCAGAGCCAGTGGAGCTTACACTAACTAACAGAAAACAATGCGTGGACCGCTTCAACATTGTTTGCAAACATCCCCTTTGCAAGACCTTCTCCAGCACAATGGGGGAGGGGAATGCTAGCTCTTTACCAGGCTCACAACCACTCCACACGGGGCTCAGATATCCAATGTGAGCTTCCTGTACTGGTTGAATAACCTTTACCGTTAATATGCCCTGGTCTGCCTAAAATTCCTCCCCCCCCATGCATACATCCTTCCAGAGCTTTCTTTTATCCATGTTTTCTGCGTCTCTTCGCCCTCACCCCATCCCCAGGCCATTTGACCCCCCTCTTCACTCTTAACTCATCACCGTCTCCCCATCACTTAGTACAGTGTCTGGCACACAGAAGGTCCTGGAAAACAAGGACTGCTACTTACCATCTTGTGAGTAGACATTGCAACGTTCAACTACTCTCAACTGACGGTTTTCATTTCCAGTACAGCCACTAGCATTTTTTTCTCTCGTCCTCTTCCCCCTCTTCTCAAACTCAACCCATCAGTGCCCATGGGTTGATGACAAACTGAGGCAAGGGGGAGGGGTTAGAACACCGGAAGAGGAGCCTGCATCCTCATCTGTTTTCCGCTGCCTCGGTTGTTAATGCTACAACCAAAAAGCTACTTGCAGCGGGAAGGGTTGATCTGACTTACAGGAGGCCTTGTCCAGAGTTCAAGCCAGACAGGAATGGACGCTGAGGCCACGGAGGAACCCTGCTTACCGGCTTGCCCACCGGGCTCACGTTCAAACGCCTTTCTTCTACCTCCCAGGAAGACCCGCGCAGCGTCCGGGCTGCCCACCGTGAGCTAGGCCACCCCACCTCAATCATCAGCCGAGAAAACACCCCCGCAGACTTGCCTACATCAATCCGATGAACGCATTTCTCAATGGCCATCTCTCCTTCCCATGACTCCAGCTTGTGCCGAGTTGGCAAAAATGATGACAACAAAAACAGGACAGCATTAGAAGTTGCTGCTTCCCGCTGGGCGGTGGCGGCGCACGCCTTTAATCCCAGCACTCGGGAGGCAGAGGCAGGCAGATCTCTGTGAGTTCGAGGCCGGGCTGGACTGACAGTCTCCAAAACAATACAGAGAAACCCTGTCTCGTAAAACCAAAAAAAAAAAAAAAAAAAAAAACAAGTTGCTGCTTCCCACTTCCCAAGCTGTTCAGTCAGGCCAAGGCACGTTAAGTAGACCCTGTCACCTCTACCATCTCCTGAACTGAACTGGAGATACTGCTGCTATTCCACCAACAGAGACAAGAATTAGACAGACGGCTGTTACGTCATGGCTTGCCTGCGCCACCACAGCTAGTGAGTGCTGGGGTGTAAAACCCAAACCAGGTGCGCTTAACCACAAGCTTCTGCTCATGACCACTATGCTGACCTGCACTCCATCACGATCGCCAAGACTTCAAACCTGCCCCTCCCCACGCTCACCCTGCTATCTGGAACAGCAGTCATCAACCTGTGGGTCACAGGACCCCTTTGGCAAGCCTCGACTTACATCTCCAAAAATACTGACATTATGATCCATGACAGTAGCAAAATTACAGCTACGGAGTAGCAATGAAAGTAATTCTACAGTTGGTGGGTCACCGCAGCATGAGGAACCGTATTAAAGGGCCACCGCATTAGGAAGGTTGAGAACCACTGGTCTAGAAGGACTGCAGATGGTCTGCCTGGTGGATCTCCACGTGGAGAGATGCTTCGGACTCTGGGTTTCCACCTCTTATGGAGCAGTCATAGCCAAGGACTATGCCACCATGGCTGGGGGGGGGGGGTGGTCTGGGTGCAATCCAAACAGCCCACATTCTTCATCCTGTCTCACAGACATGTGTTCTGGGGTCAGTGAGCGTCCCACACCATCAGGCCGAATTCCTGCATTGGAAACCTTGGGGTCTTTCCCAGACATTCTTGCAAAAATGCCCTGACTCCAGTTAAGAATCTCCCAGCAAACAGCCTATTAATACGTGTACATGGGTGCCAGAGGAAGGAAACAGTAAATAGAAAAGAAATGAAATTGCCAATACAAGGAGGCCCTGCCCACTTGGGGGACCGGCAGTCTACAGAGAAGTTTGCCAGCACCACTGTCCTGCAGGAGAACCAAAGACCACGAGAACCACGCCCTGGAGAACCAAAGACCACACTTGAGCAACCGTCTTCAAGTGAGAAAACAGAGGCCTGTCCTGAGGCCGGGTAGCTACCACAGAAGACAGGTGGGAAGCTGCTGCTTCAGGGGTCTAGACTAGCCACGCTCCCAGAAGCTACCAAGACAGACTCCTTTTCATGAGCCACACCACGAGACATCTGTGGGACTCCACAGAACCACCATCAGAGACGGCCTCTGCCTCCGCGGCTCCTCTGCAGTCTGGTTCCCTGCTGTTCCACATCCTGCCTTCATTCCAGCAGCCATCTGTCTTCCTCCCAGAGTTCCTGGGACCACCCAGGGCGGTGTAGACAGCCTCGCCCACTCCAGTGGCTCTGCCCCCCTCCCTCCCTGCACCAGGCACCTGAACTATGGGCAGTGCGCACATGGAATGCATATTCTAGAACCCTCTACATGCCGCACCCCCTTTCTCCATGTCACACCCGTCTGGGAGACGCAACGAGGACCTGACCTGTACCTTCTGTCACCACCAGGAACTGAGACAGCAGCATGGCACTCTTGACCTCATTCACCTGCCATGAGGCAAGTTGGAATGAGGGGTGTTCCCATGGCAGTCCTCATGTCCTTCTGCTGCCAGGAAGCATCCGGAGCCCTGTGTTGCTTTTATGACATAAGACTCAGTGATTAAGTTGAGACACGCAGAGTTTCTGCTATTTTGTCACACTGAGCTGAAAAACCGAAAAAATGGCCACAGTAAATGGTTCAATATACAGAGCCATTGCCTTATCCTGGTGCTCAGACACGCAAGGGCATGTGCCCTCGTACCCAGTCTGCACCTATCATGCCCCATGCCTGCCATAGGAAACTCAATGTATGTTCCTTTTCGACACTCTTCTGCCTGGATTCCTTCTCCAACCACCTCTACTTACCAAACTCCTGTTCACTTCACAAAACCCAAACTCAAAAGTCCCCTTTAGATTGTAAAACATCGTCTTCTAAAGCATGACACAGCCATGGGAATCGTGAACCCAAAACAGCTTTGCCCACTGGCCCTACCTAACAGTCAGCTCTGGATGGAGGTAGGGTTTTGGGGGTCCTACAACAAATATTTGCACCCAACATATTCTGGGAGTGGTGGTGGTGGGCGCAGTGTCCACTTTTATTCTCCCTGGTGAGCCCACCAGACTGTGAAGGATAGCTTAAATCCAAGGTCATACAGTCTTGGTTAAACAAAACCAACCCAAAAGTCATAAGCATGGACTTTAAAGAGTCACAAATATGAAAGATACAAAGAGGGGAAGGGGCTGGCAGGGGATGGGAGAGAAGAGGACTAGAGAGGGTGAATGGGGAGTAAACAGAATGTTTCGCATACAATGTATGGACAGAATTTATGAATAAAAGGAATCCAAGATAAGCTCGGGCCGGGCGTTGGTGGCGCACGCCTTTAATCCCAGCACTCGGGAGGCAGAGGCAGGTGGATCTCTGTGAGTTTGAGGCCGGGCTGGACCGACAGCCTCTAAAACAATGCAGAGAAACCCTGTCTCGTAAAAACAAAAAAAAAAAAAAAAAAAAAGATAAGCTCGGGCATTTCCAAGTGAGACCAAGTCCCCTTAGCAATTCTTCTAACTTTCAACTCTATCCACTCACTCTTTCCTTCTCGGGGTTAAACCAAGCTGTGTGGGGTTCTACTCATTCACGGCACATTATTGTCTTCCTACCTACCCATGGAAGAGACAAAGAGAACTCTTAGGAGGTGGGAAAGGGAACTGTACCTGTGAATGAATCTGGCAGGAATAAAATTCTATCACCTTAAAAAGCTGAAAGATTAGAACCCCAAACTGACCAATTTCCCTAAATGGAAAACCGACATACATAGCACATAATACACAGTCACATAATCTCAGGTGGCATGCGATGCATGCAGCATTCACAGCGTGTGCCATATTACACATGCAACATATATTACATGTTCCATACAATGTATGCAATATATGTGATCAGGTGTGTCACATGTGACCCATATGTGTGTGACACAGCTAATAGATATTAAATGCATACATGTGCACCACTCAGGGAAAAGCACCTACCAGTCTTTCACACAGGTTATACCCCTGAACTCTCACGGAACACATGTGCTGCACATGTGTAAACGGGTATCACCACATAAACCCTGAAGCCACAGCTTAGTTTTGTTTTTCCATTTTCTCGTGTGTGTGTGTGTGTGTGTGTGTGTGTGTGTGTGTGTGTGTAAGCATGCACAAGTGCGTGCATGGGGAAGGGTTGGCCCTGTGAGTGTTGTGAGAACATGTGTGTGAAGGTCTGAGGTTGACGTCAGGAGTCATCCCCAGTGGCTCTGTCCTCTTACTCACTGAGGCAGGGTCTCCAGTCCAAGCTTAGAACTCACCGACGACGACGAGGCTAGTCTTGCCGGCCAGCCTGCTCTGCTATTCCTCCGCCTCAGCCTTCTGAGGCTGAGTCGTATGTTGAGTCGTCGTGTCCATCATCTGTGTTTTCCTTGGGTTCCAAGGATGTGAACTCTGGTCTTCATGCTTCAGCAGCAACCATGTCAATCACAGAGCTCTCATTCCAGAACCCCTGCCACACTTAGGCTTACGCACTCCGATGGCGTTATTCGGGTCTCAGTCACCACATCCGCCAAGGGGAGCTCGTTACTACTCCTCAACAAGGATTAATTAACCAAGTTGTTGCCCGTAAAATGCCTAGCCCGCTGTGCCCCACTTGTCGTTAATTACTCTCTTCTCTTGAATGACCACAGCGATGTCGGTCACTCGTTTGTCGTTGGGGGTAAAACCACTGTCAGCCTACGCAACCTATTCCCCATTTAGATGCCACTTGACATTCCTAAGCCCTAGACAGACAGGGCTCCACTGGGACCGTGCCCCCACCCAGAATCTAGTGATCTCCTAGGGCTCAGCTGGGACCGCGCCCCCACACCCAGGATCTCCTGGCATCTGCCTCATCAAGGGTTACGCGGGACAACTCATAGGAAGAACGAGGGTCAATGAACCATTTCATAAGCGTGGACTTTAGGAAACCTGCTGGTCTATTCCTACCGGCAGTGCAATCAATGCTGATTTTCATACATTGTTAAGTGTTCCAGAGACGACAGTATGCAGAGAGCAAGAGAAAAACACAGCCACCGTGGTGCTTCCTGGGCGATTTGCCGGGGCATGAAGGGAAGGGGTGCCAGCGTGGAGGAAGACAAAGGCATAACATATTAGGTCACCTTAAAGTGGGGCTCAACTATGCATCCCTTTCTTTACCACTGTGTAATGCTATTTATACGACAACATGACAAAAAGTGGCCCCAGGCATTCTGCTCTACTTTAGAAACCTTCCCCGCCTCACACAGAAATGGAAAAAGATAGAATGCAGAAATTGCTTCTTTGGTTAATATCCCTGCAGTTCCGCCGGAATGGTTTTAATAGCGCGAGTGTTCTGGATTCCGGGTCTCAATTAAGAACCCATCAGAATCCAGGGCCAAATATTAAAATAACAGATACCGGCTTATATTTCAACTTCAAAGGCCCTTTGTCAAACAGTGTAGAAGACAGAGGAGGAGACACTGAGGACTGAAAAGAAAGAAAGAAAAAAAAAGAACTAAATATCTCCTTTTGGAGTAAGGGATCCAGGTCTGCAATTCAGATGCCAACAACAACAGCAGCAGCAGAGACAGAACACTGTCCAGTCAAGGGGACAAAATATGAGCTCTTCCAGGCATGGGCTGTTTGGCCCTGAAGAGTCATGGCCAACCTCTGGGAGCTCAAATCTCCCCCGCCAACATCAGAAGGCACAGCACCAACCTAGAGAGCTGGGACTTGAAAGCAAACTCAGTGTGTGGGCTGTTTGGTTAAAAAGACACACAGCAGTGACTCGCTGTGAGTTCCCAGAGAGACCCTTACCTTCCACCCCCTCTTTGAAAAGGGAGCCAACCTGGAGGACGCATGGATCTGCGAAAGCAGAGTCCCAGATGGAACCATGGATTGACCAGAAATAGGCCAGTTGACCAAGTGATTAAAAGTCTGTCATATGCTAATGCGTGGACAGGGCAGACCTTCACCAATTTAGCAAGAGTAAATTACAATTGATTTTCAAAGAAATTGCTTGTTCTCATTCCCTTCTTCAGCTGTGACACACACAGCTAGCTGCCTCTGTCTTTGTCACAGCCAGGACCAATTGAAGGCACGTCAAGGAAGACTTTTTTTATTTTAAGAAAAAAAAAGATTGATGAGATAGATGTCCGAAATTGCACACAGAGCAGGAAGATATACCAATGTACCCAAATCTCTAAGTGGTACAGAGCATGTGCACATGTTTCTACGGCTTGCAGACGGCTTGTGTGCAAGAGCGCCCACCCCCAGGACTCTGCTTTACGCATCTCGAGTCCCTGGACACTGCGAAAGCAAGCTTTCCTGTGAGTGCCGCTTTGGACTCGTGCCACTTGACGCAAGGTCATGAAAGAGCACACCCCTAGGAATCTCCCCAAGGGCTCTGCGGCCTGAAACCCTGGTCACGAAGAGAAACGGTTAAAAGATCAGAGAAGGCAAGAAATCATCAGAAAGGTTAACAATGGCTGCTTTCACCCCTAATTTCTGATATGGTGATAGGCCCCCTTAGAACGTTAATTAGAATGGAAGGAGAGATGAAAGAAATGCCCATGGGACATAATAAATTAGCCCCTTATGCAAATGACCCATTCATTTCCATCACTGACCCAACTAGTTCAGTCTCTAAATTACAGGAAGTGGTTAGCTTCTTTAACAGAAAAATACCAAATGAAAGATTAAGGTTTTGTTTTTTTTTTAATCAGAGGGCTGGGAGGGCTTAAAGCAACAAATAATTTCTCATTTGTTTTTTCCCCTCACAGAAACTCTGAAGAGGGTCAAAAGATAAAAACTAACATTGCAGCCCACTGGCTTCTGCTGCAGGATCTGTGGATTCACCCTTGTTCTGAAACAGTGGTCGGCTGCCCCTCTCGCTGGAGCACTCACTCTCCTGCAAGAGAGACGGGAGGGAACGGAGGCCTGGACAGGCCAAGGGCAAGTGAAAAGAGGCAGGAAAATGCCAGGATCTGGACAGCTTCAAACGGCAATTTAAAAACAAGCACACACCTAATTTCCCTTGCCATCATTGTTCCCAACAATTTATGTTCCACTGTCCCATAAATTTGTGGAACTCTCAGCTTTCTTATCAATAAAATAAGAGGGCTGGGCCAGAATGACCTCCAAATGTCCTGCCCAGGGCATCCTTGTTTATCCTGGCCAAGCAAGTGGGGTCCTTTTGACCATTTAACTTTGCAATCCTACCTACAGCTTGTTTCACCTTCCAAGCACACTTCCGGTTTCATTTTCTTTCCCACTTTCATCTTCTTCCCCTTTCTCTTTTGTTCTCCGCTGTCTTCTCTGTATACAGTTAGTCCATCAACTAAATCAGTGTGTGTGTGTGTGTGTGTGTGTGATTTATGTATATATTATATAGATATACATACATATTTTGTGTGTGTAATTTATGTATATATTATAGAAAACTGTATATGCATAATTTATGTATATATTACATTAGAAAACTGTGTGTGTAACTTATATATATATTATAGAAAACTGTATGCATGTATGTAACTTTTGTATATATCACATAAAACTCCGTGTGTGCGTGCGTGCGTGCGTGCGTGCGTGCGTGCGTGCGTGCGTGTGTGTGTGTCAGGACCAACGGCTTCCTTGGTATAAGGAAAATGTTGGAAACAAAAACAGCAAGGCACATAAAGGTGTGAGATTCAATGTACAGAATCAATGTACAGTCCACTGCCTTCCTACTGCCATAGTCACATGTGGCCTCCAGGAAAGGTAGACACTAGCCCAAGGTCCCCCAACTCGTCCAGGGTTAAGCCAGCAGGTTTCCCACTTCCTGGAACAACAGCACTCTTTGAACCAAATCTGCTCCATTTTTTTCCTTCTCTTGACAATTTCACACTGTGTCTCAGACCACAAGAACAACAACAAAAACGAGGTGTGGGGTGTCCTCTGGAAAGAACAAACTCTGACAGTAGAAAAATGAAGAGACGACAGAAAGAAATACTTCAGGAAGACTAAAGAGAAGGAATGAGGACAGACATATTGGCTATAAATAATTTTGCACCTTGTAACAATCTTCAGCTCCTGCAATTACCTGTCACTCACTGATGTTTTATCTCCCTTTTCTGAAACAGGACCTCCAGTAGCTCCACGCAAAACATCTTGACTGTCTCCACCTTCCCAGCCTTCATCGACGCGTGTAGGCCTCTGCCATAAAGAGTCGGAGACCACAATGTCCCCTTGCTCTACACATAAAACTTATTGAGGTCCACATTTAATCTAAATACTGTAATGTTGCCTGGAGGGCATGCTCAGTGACGCAGAAAAACGCGGCTTCCTCGAGCCATCCGGCAGGTAATGAGCAAGTATGTAGAAACTGATATGAAGGCCGTATGCGTATTTTTATACAAGTTCAAAGACCCTAAAAGGCTCCCGTTAATATGTCTGCTTAGGATTGGTTATCCTTTCCTTTCTTTCTGAACCTGTTTGTAATTTCACATCGTTATGCCATAAAAGTGGACCGCCTTGGTGGGGGTTGGGAGGCAGGAAAGGGTAGAGTCTAAAACACAAAGGTAGTGGTCTGTGAAAGTGAACTGTGCCCGTACTTAGTAGAGCCTTTGAAGGCGGAAGTCCCTCTGCTGTCTAAGGCGTGCCCTTCACGGGGAGCAGTAATTCTTCTGCTGTGGGGCGCTGGGAAGATTTATGGGGTGAGGTGGGAGAAACGGGAGTCAGTGAAGTCGAGAAGGGAAAGCTGATCGCAAGAATCCTTAAGTACAGGAAGAGCTCCCCTTCCCCGGTGAGCCACACACTCACCTCCAACTAAGGAAGAGAAGCAGCAAGAACCCAAGTGAGCATGATCAGCCCCCGCCCCGCCACACCCCGCTCCGCCCCGCTCCGCCCCGCCCCACCCCTCACTCCCCAGCCAGAAAGCACCCACAAGCCTCATGCCTGGCTATTGAGAGACAAGGCTGTCCTCCAGAGCATCTGAGATAGAGACAGGCTCACCCTGCCTTGCTGAGGGTTTGCTGAGGGTTCCAGATTGCTACCCCTCGAGTCCCTGATTGGGAAATACGTTGTATGGAGAAGCAGCCCGGTCTCAAGAGTCTGGAGGGAACCTATAGCAAAAAGGCAGTCTCGGCAATGGAAGATTTATAGAGGACCAAAGGTGTTTCGTGCACTATGCTAGAATTTTTACATACAGCCTCATTAACCCACAGAACCTATAAAGTAAGATGCAAAGGATTTCATAGCAAAGGAAGCCAAGTATTGGGTGGAGCCAGGAGTCTCCTGGTTGGGTGAAAGCCTAGGGTATGTGTCCTTTTTCTAGCGCATACACGTGTTAGGAGTGGCCCTGTGAAGCTATCCTGAGCACTGATGGAAGACTAGATAGTCAATGTGCCCCGCCTATGACAGAATGAGCGGGGGGGGGTAGGGGGGCGGGGGAGACAAAGCATGAGAAGTCTGCGAAGTAAGACAAGTGTTGCCATCAGGTCATCATGGTACCTGGCAATGAGGAGGCCATATGACCCTGGGAGAAACCACACCCGAGGTGACAGGTGTCAAAGCAGAGGCAAAGTTCACGCGAAAGACAGACGGGCAACTTTAGGAATGGAGCGATGTCAGAGAGGACACGTTGTCTCCCGTCTCCTCGGAGCCTGGGGGACAGTTCTGCTGACTGAGTGAGGATGGCAGGAGGCTGAAAAGGACCCCAAAAGTTTACTGTATTACACACGGGGCATCCAACAACACCACTGTATGAGAGACCCTGGAAGAAAACGGTATGGAGAGCAAAGGAGGGACGATGAGACCCAGTGCGGACACGCTAGGCTTGAGGTAACAGATCCAGCTGCATGGTCCCACCCGGAACTGGGCGGGACAGACCGAGCCAGAACCTGGAAGGCTCCGAGTCACCGGTAAACCAGGTAGCTGCCGTCCCTGGAATGGGTAAGGTGTGTCCAGTTCATGCAGCAAAGAAAGACAACTATCCTCCCACGCAGAGATGCCCTGGCAAGTCTCAAGCAGTGTGACCCCGGCCGCATGGCTTACCCTCTCTGCAAGAGTGTCTGTAAGAGCAGAGGGCTGGCTGGTCTAGATCTCTAAGGATGCTGCCCTGTCAATCAGTCAGTCACCTGTGGTCAACAGAACAATCTGCTCTGGATCAGAAAAAAAAAAAAAAGGGTGCTTGGTGCTGATTGGACACACAGCGTTAGCAGCCAGCCGCTGACTCTGAGTAGGGAAGGCAGACCCATCAATGCCATCCATCCCTCTCAACGTGCTGTGATTAACCATTACCATAAAAGCAAAACAGCAGAAAGCAGGAGGGCCTGCCTGGGGGATTCCAGCAAGGTCTTCGGGGAGGAAATGTTGACTACAGTCTTGAAGAAGTTATTAGAGGCTTCTGAAACAACAAGGTGTGAGCAGAGAGGTCCAGGTCGGTGAGCACAGGGAGTGGAATACACAGGGAAGGGTCTGGCTGAGGGAGGCAGACTGGAAAGACCATGGGGCTTGGAGAAGGGGGCTGTGCTGTGTGGTTAGGGCCATAAAGGGCTCCATGGCCTGCTAGGAGTGGACACAGACCAGAATCAGTAACAGGAGCCACTGGCTCTAACATACAGCAGCATCAGCACCATCAGAGACGGTTCCCAAGAGCTGGGCAAGGGGCCGATGGATGGGATCGGGGCTTAGACCATGGGCTGCTCTTCGGGAGGATGGGGTCTTTGTCCTCAGCACCGTCGTCAGGCGGCTTATCGCTGCCTGCAACTCCAACTCCAAGGGCTCCCACACCGTCGTCTGGCCCATCAGGCACACACACAGAGACAGGCACAGAACACTTTTAAAATACTTTAAAATCAAGTCGAGAACTGACTAATCAAGGATGGGACCCCCATCCCCCCCACATCCCAGAGCAAGTACAGCCAAGCAGGGCTGAGACTCTCCTGTGACCCACAGATGACATCCTAAGCATCTTCTCCAGTGGGCCAAGGTTTCAATAGAGTTGTTTTAAACAGTGACGTCAAGACCAGGGCATACAGCTAACGATGCACAGCCTTATCCAGAAATCCAGACTAAAGACAGCCTGGGCCCATCTTGTTCCTGGGTTAAACCGCTCATAATCACTCAGGCCCCGGAGCCACAGTGATGGCATTTCAGGAGAGGTCGGAGGCCTGTGAGAGGAAGGATGGCAGACACAGTTCTAGGCTGTCGTCTCTCTCACAAGTCATCTGCACGAAGTCCCAGTTCTCTCTCTCTCTCTCTCTCTCTCTCTCTCTCTCTCTCTCTCTCTCTCACACACACACACACACACACACACACCCCTTCTGACTTCCACACACTTCACTGCCCACACGGACTCTGTGCGGAAAGCCCAGCAACTTGCCAAAGTGCAGTCTCCCAATCAACACCGGGACACCTTTGCAGCTTGTTTTAGTTTTTCTGCCCCTGACGGGTTTAACGCCTCCTCAGAGCCTCCACTCCGAGGCTTCTCTTGGCACCCACTGGACTTTCAACAGTTCCCCCAAGCGCTCCTTGCTCTCCTTTCCCGGGGAGTCCATAAAAAAAAAAAAGAAAAAGAAAAAGAAATGCCAACAGATCCACCACGCTCTCAAGTCCACGTCTAAGTTACTGCTGTTGACTGAACTCTTTGTGAAGAAAACAGGGAAGCAGATCAGAAGTTAACAGGCAGGGGCTGGGGGCAAGAGGGAAAGGGCCTGTGGAGTTAACTACCTGGTGAGTTTCCAGTGTCTGGGCCTCCAAGTGTACACACACACAGCTCTGCCATTGGGGCTTCTAGAAGACTCCATCCCCCCTCCCATCTACTCCAGCAGTCTCTCACACCGGCTCATTTTCTCCTTTGCTTAATCCAGGCCCTGGACCCTTGGAAACCACGTTGGCAGAGCCCACAGCGAACATGCCTCCTCAAGTCCATTTGCATGCCTCAGAGACCAAAGGCTCCCACAATCAAATTTTCACAAGTGTAGGCCTGCCAACTGTCCACTCAAACACTGGTCTCAATCAGCATTTCCATTTCCTTTCCACGGTCCAGGCTTCAGAAGAGAAAACAGTTTTAGATTGTATCTTATTGCTGTTCTCTTCCTCGGTCCTGCCTGGTCACATGTACCATCTCCACAAGGCCTTTTATCCAGTCAGCAAGACAGCTTTGGGTTTGAAGACTCCAAAGAATACGTAAACAAACGCATCCTTGGAAGGGAGGGGGCGGGGCAGGCAAGCTTCTGTGGCCAGATGCACTGGGCCATACGCACTCGTGTAGAGCTCGGAGGTCCAGGTTGGGTACCTTCCTGTAACACTCTCCCCACCTCGATAGGGGATGCGCTTCTGTAAATATGTTTCTCTTATTCGCTGGTAAATGAAACACTGCTTGGCCAACAGAAGCGGGAAGGAAGGCGGGACTAGGAGAGGAGGAGAATTCTGGGAAAGATAGGCAGAGAGAGACCGCAAGGAGATGCCGTGTAGTGGAGGAAGGAGTAACAGGACCGCACCCTTCTCTGGTAAGGTAAGACCAGGTGGAAATACTTCGATTAATACAAATGGGTTAGTAATTAAGTCAGAGCTGGCCAATACAAAGCCATAGCTATTGGCCAACCGTTTTATAATTAATATAGTGGTCTGTGTGCTTATTTGGGCCTGAAGGACCAGGCTGGCAAGGAAACTCCGGCAACACCACCTTTTTTTTTTTTTTTTTGAGGGTCACTCACTGACTCACTGAACCTGAAACTTGGTGGCTGGCCAGAGAGTTGGCTGGGGATCTGCCTGCCTCACCTTCCCCTCCTAGATGCTGAGGTTATAGATGTACACATCAGTGGTTCCAGCTTCTGTGCGGGCGCCGAGGACTCAGAGAGTTCTCCACACCCATTCAGTAAGCACTTAACTCACTGAGACTTCCAACTGTGTCTGAAGTCTGTAGGAAGATTCTGCTCACACTTAACATGTGGATGAACACACTCTTCACACCAGGCAGGGTAACCCCAACATGGGATCCCTCCACCCCATGGCTACCCTCATGGGAAGGGTTCAGGAGACCATGCTGTCCTGGCTTCCCTCAGACAGCCCAACACAGGACACAGTCAACAAGCTCAAGACTCATTTATCATTCTGCTTCTCCACCCTCCATCTGACAAGAGGCCATACTGGCTAATGTGCCATATTCAATGACTCCAAACCCCTCAAGACCCCATTTGGCTGCACGATATCCACTTAAGGAACACAGTCACTGTCAAAGGTCAAAGCTCTCTGGGGTTTGAACCTACGTCCAATGCCCTTGAGATACCAAATGCAAGCTCTCAACAGACCATTCCCGCCTCTGCTTAATTCATTATGACTTTCAGGTACTCAACAGGATGGGTCTCACACACTCAGGATCCTGTTTGCCGTGAAAGTAGACCTGGCTGAGTCTACTTATCTGGTAAATGAATTAGGGAAACTTGGTCAAGATAGAAGACTTTTCTCATACTCTTCAGGGGAGTTTAGACAAGAATGGCCTTGCTGTTCCAAAGGTGGTATGGCAGCACAGGGGGCATGGGTGGGGGGAGATTCTGGGATGACCTCAGACTTCCTTCAGTATTGCAGACCGGAGAACGGGGCATCACTTACACCAATGGCCTCATTCTACCAAGGAGAGATGAATGACGACACAGCATTGGACAGGACTCTGTGCCAAGCCCCGCATGTAGCTCACTGCAATTCTGAAATTAAAATGGAAATGGCCCTTATCTATGGGGTAGGTCATACCCTTCCAGCCATCAGTGGGAAGTGGTGTTCTCATGGCAGGCATCAGGAAGGAGGTACAGAGGTCAGGCTCCCAGTACCCCATCAGCATACCCCATCTCAGCCCCTCCACAACTGCTTCCTTGAAAGGCTGTCCACGCATCTCTCTCTCTCTCTCTCTCTCTCTCTCTCTCTCTCTCTCTGTCTCTCTCCCCCTCCCTAAGAGAGTCTTTTATTCCAGATTTTGAATGAAATTTACCAGAAAATTCAAGAGAACACAAAGGTCTCAGAAACCAACTTATAGCTCCATATCTTAGTCTCAAGCACGTGCACACGTGTGCAGCACATGCACGCACACGCTCGCTCACGTACACAAACACACACACACACAGGGTAGGGTCCGAGAGGGAGGGAAATTTTTCCTCTAAACCAAAAGACTGAAATGAAAGATCATGTGTAGAAAGTGCATCTTAAGCCTCATGTATCTATGGAGGACCTATCCAGGTGGAGCTTGCTAAAATTCAGCTTCTGATTCAATAGTTTGGATGCAACCTGAGATTCTAACTTCCACGTTAAAGATGCCAGTCTGTGCCGAGAACTGGTTAGATGGGGGGGGGGGAACCAAGCCTTACAATCAAACAAAATTGGCTTTGAATTCTGCTTCTTACATTTAGTAACTCTGTGATCACCTGCTGGTTCCCCACTATCCCTGTGCTTCAATCTGCTCATCTACAGACGGGAAACAACACCTAACACACACGTGACGGTGTGAGTTAGTGATAAGACACTCCCGACACAATGCTTGGCATATTGTAAGGGCTCGGGAAACATCAGCAGCTGCCTGTAAGATTCACAAGGACCAGGATGACAGCTGGCTCACTGCCAGAACCACAACGAGAACACAGTAGGTGTCCAACGGATATGTGGCCAATGAGTGCACATAAAACACACACAGTATCAGTATGTTCATCCTCCCTTGGTTCTGTGCCTCTTTTTTTTGCATAAAAGCCTAAAGCATCTAAAAATACCAGAAGATTCTCATCAACCAGCCATCATCTCACAGGATCATATTCAACACTAACCATCTTGTTTAACCACCAAGACATGGGTAATTTGTGGTGGTTATATGTACTTGAGAAATGCCTCTACTGTAAATAAAGACAGCACCAATCTGGAGTCTGTATTTCATTAGGAGAAATTGCTGCCTGGCTTATTATATGAGGGCTGTCTCATGCAGATGTTAGAGAGAAGAAGAAAAAAAAAAACCAAACCCAACCAACCAACCACTTAATTCTCAAACTTCGGTTCACTTCCAAACCAAATTCAGTGGGAAGAAATGCGGACAAATAGCAGAGCTTCGGCTTTTAAATCAGAGGCAGTCAAGTCAGTCTACCCGCAATTCCTCAACGGTTCAAGGACGTCTCTACTGTTCCCTGAAGACAGTGGTGTCATGAGAACAAACCGCATCCCGCAGAGGCACTGTTGTATGGTATGCGGCAACATGGGTTTGGCTGCCACCTCCAGACGGAAGCAGCGTTCCCTTTGCCAAGAGTTGGCCAATCATATTTTACTGTTTTTAAACCAACTCAGTCACCGCCCTCCAGGCTTCTTCCAAACCGCCACAGCACATTACTTCATTGAGAACTACTCCACTCATAGATGCACGTCGCTAGGCACTCCGCCACCTCCTCCTCACCACCTAGCTTCTGATTTCCCAGAAGCCCTCCGTCATCCTATTACAGTACGTGGGTAGCCCAAGAGAAGGCCAGCCAACAGAGTCAAAGCTGGCGAAGGAGATGCAGTTCAAGTATAAATCAGCTTACCTGATATGAACGGGACTGCCCGGAATATATCTGACAACCTGCTGTTAACTGGCTCATATGGGGAATCTTCCAGTAGATCATTTCCTAGAAATGACAGGAAGGTTAGGCTCAGCTCTGGAAAAACGCACATCTCAGACAGCGTTTTTGACTGCTCAGTTGGAACCCCTAATCATGCTACGACTGTGTACCGAGAAGATGCCAAAGCCCCCACCCCCAAAGATTTCACATGCATGTCTGGGGACGTGATTTTTCTTTTTTCAGCCCCTCTGCCTTTGTTGTCCTTGATCTCCCCAGAGCGCCTTGAAAATACTGGAACACAACACAGCCCTGGCTTGCCAGAAAACTCTCCCACTCTTTGCAAAGGAACTGAAATCTGAGAGGAAAGAGCCAGTGACGTCACAAGCCTTGCTTGCCTCCAGGAACCAATGGAAGAAGGGTGACCTAGGAGAGGCCCCTATTTCTGTGAGCTCCCCAAACCAAGGCATGTGGCCTGCAGTTGGGATCATCCCTTAAAAACAAAACAAACAAAAAAGAAACGGTTTTCTCGACTGGGTTTTAGAAGTTCCAGCTCCCTGTGTTCAGGGAGTCTCAGGGAAGGATGAAGACGGGGGTCCACTTGGTACACTTACAGACTCCCTAAGTCCCATTGGAATGGGCACTTTGTGACCCCTACTTTTGGGCTAACCGTGGTTAAACCTCAACAGCTGGTCCAAAACTCAACTAATCTAAGATGACAAATATCATTTTCACATGTGTGTTTGAACCGGTGTCCGGTGCGAGGGGGGAGCGGGTGAAGACGGAGCAGAGTTCGCTGGCTCTGCGATGCTTCTTCATCTCATGTCGTAAGGGAAGAGGGGGGGGGAATTCCAGGCAAGATACAGACTGGCTTTTGCACAGTTACCATCTAAAGCTAGTGAAAGCCCCAGACTGGCAGAGATGTGGGTTCCTTGGGCAGCGTTTAAGAGGTCCCTACTCTGATGTTCTGACTAGGTTTCAAATAGGTCGGTGGGATCCTAGGGGTGCAAGCCCCTGGCCCCGGCCCCCTCGCAGATCTTCCAACAACCAGCTCCAACAATAGTGCTCAGCTGCAGCAAACACCAGCTGCCGCTGTCCCTAGGGGCCAATGAAAGGTCCTCATTCCGCAGCTGGGAGAACCGAGTGGAAGATGAGATCAGCCGGCTTAACCCCAACCCCGACTGGACTGAGGTTGCCTCCTGACTTCGGAGAGGCGCCCCCCCCCGGCATGCTGGTGGGGGCGGATAATGCATACCCTGTAGGCTCTGGTACATGCTCCAATAGATGCGTAGACAATTCTTCTCCTTCTTCATGCCCCGTTTGCAGCGGCAGTTGTAGAGAGACTTTTGCTTCAGGGCCTCCATGGCGCTGCGGCACTCGTCCTTGGCCTCGAGACCGGATGCCAGGCTGAAGTTGGTTTCCTTGCCCGCCACGCACTGCCTTAGCGTGCGGTACTTGGTGCTGCAGCTCTGTTCCTTCAGGCACTGATCGCTGGCTTTCACACAGTCCAGCCGGTCCCCAACACTCATCTCGGCCGACAGAAGCAAATCTACGGGGTGAATGGAAGAACGCTTCAGCGCAGGAAGACCAGTGGGGACCCCAATTCCAGATCCCAGGAGGGGCGGGAGAAGGGGTGTACGTCTGGAACATGATAGCTCCACCATCGTTGCCATAGGCAGGCTACATAGGAAGCTCGTCTACCCCTCTTGTGAGAGACCATTTTCACACCCCTGGGACTGCTGCCATCATCCCTTCCTGGCCCACCAAGGAAGGTAGTAACAGCTTTGGCTGGCCGCCTTTGCGGGATTTGCTGAGGATCCTGCAGCCCCAGCGTCCTAAAGCACAAGCGGTCCTGAACCGCTGGCTGCCCCGCCTCCCTGGGCACCTGGGGCTGCAGAGTTTCCCGGCCAGCCAGACCGCGGTGGCAGCCCAAGGGCCCTCCTCCGAACGGCGGGCGCCGTGGAGCGCTTGGCTTCGGTCGCGAGCTGGGCGAGAGGCAGGCAAGTGGCAAGTCTGCCCCGCGGGTAGGCTGAGACGTTAGTCCCAGAAAAGTTTCCATTCTAAGTTTGCTCCCTCCGACCCCAATGTTTTCCGACCACACTCCACCTGCCGGAGTGCCCCAGCGAGCTCTCTGCGACTTCCAAGGGGACCAACGCCCCGGGATGAAGGTCTCAGACCCATCAGATCCCCATCGGGCTGGGTTATTGTTTTAATTACTACTATTTTAACACAGCAGATAAAACCAACCGCGCAAAGGTTGCGCTGCCACCGCTTCCCAGGCCCAGGGACCCTCGAACCTTTCACCTCCCCCCCCTCCGACGAAACTTTGCACCCACATCCACGACACCCACGCCGCAATTCTGGAGTGGCCGCTGCAAGGGACCCTCTTTGAAAGACTCTGGGGTTGGGGGGAAGCCACCGGCAGCCTCGACTTACCCAGAAGTGGCAGCGCGAAGTACAGAGTGGCCAGGAACATGGTGCCGGCGCGCAGCTGGTCCCCGCCCCCCAAAATCCAAAGCCGCCGCTGGGTCTCGCAGGGAGAGCTCAGCGTGCAGCGATCCTCGGGCGACCGCGCTGCTCTGGCCACTCTAAGTTCAGCTCCATCCAGGGCGAGAGAAACTCCCCGTCGCTCTGCTGCCCACCACCGCCAGCGACTCAGCCCCGGGCGGGCGGGAGGGCGGGAGGCGGGCCCGCTTTTAGGGGTTCAGTTCCGACGCAACCTGGAAAGGAGAGAGCCCTTTGAAATGAGAGCCCAGAGTGCTGAAACCTCCCGCTCCCACCCCTCCCCTCCCCCTCTCCCGCCTTGGGGGACTTCCTAACGCTACCCCCACTCGGGTCGGAGAGCGGGAGGTGCGAGTGCGTATATTCCGGGCGTGGGGAGGCTCCGGAACCCGCGGTTTGGGGCTGGAGAGGTTCCCAACGTCCAGAGCCCGGGGCTATCCCGCACAACCCAAGAGGCTGAACGCAAGCAAATAAATAAGCATTACTTTCCCCGAGCAAGCACCGGAAGCAAGCTGGCGCTGCCCGGAGTTGGAGCCTCGGCGGGCGGCGAAAGCTCCTTAGCCAGCCCCAGCTGGACCGAGACCCTGCTCCGGGAAGTTGGCCGCCGTTCCTGGCTCCTGCCCGACCACTGGCTGGCTCGATCTCCAGCGTTCTAGCTCCCCTGCCCCTGGCCCTCTGCACCCCGACCACCAATCGCCACCTCCGTCGCCGACACCCCAGTCCCCGGGCGAGCCTCTTCTCCCCAGGCAGTCCTGCAAGAAGAAACTGACATCCCGCCTGGAGCTGTTAACCCGGCTTCTGCCTCTATCCCTACCCGACGCGCACCCTGGGCTCCTTCCCAGACATGGGTGCCTCACACGCACTTGCCCAGCGTCCGAACTCCTGCGCATCCACACCGCTGCCCGGGGAGAGCGAGCTAGCCCGCAGCATCTGCATGCCCCAGCAGGTGCAGCCCCGCACCACTAGCGCCCCCCTGGCCCCAAAGTTGGAGAATGCCAGCAAGATGGAAAGGGGTGGCTGGAGCTGGACGGGTGCTCAAGTGGAATGAGAAAACTCTAGATGCCACCAACCTGGACTGAACTGACCGGCGTCCGGCTGCGGCGAGTAGCCGGTGTTTATTTATTTATTCTTTCGGGGTGACCCGCCCCCTCTTTCCTTTTCCGGGCTCACTTTCTCGCGCTAGCAAAAGAAGATGCCATAATCTGCTACAGCTCAAGAGGACGGAGTTGGCCAGGATGATTTCCGAGCAGATGCCCCCCCCCACACACACCCTGCTCCGCCCCGCCCCGGCCCGCCCCGGCTGGATGCCCGTTAGGGATGTCAGCGGTTATTGGAAGCAGTGGGAGGGTAGTTAGCTTGCCCAGATTGGTTTTGGCCAAAGGAGCCTCAGCCTGCTTCTGCTCCAGCCGCGGCAGCCTGCGCAGAGCCAGCTCCTCCTTGAAGTGCAGCTCCACTGTCGGCCACAGCAGGCTTACAGGCGGCGGTTGGATGCAAAGCCAACAGGCACACACAGGCTCAGGACCCGCAGCGCTACGCAGCCGCGGCCAAGACTGCACCCCCCCCCTTCAGTGCACAAGGGCTCTTTATTTAGTACAAAACACCAATCCATCCAGACCCCTGTGAACACAAGTTCTCTCTCTCTCTCTCTCTCTCTCTCTCTCTCTCTCTCTCTCTCTCTCTCTCTCTCTCTCTCTCTCTCTCTCTCTCTCTCTCTCTCTCTCTCTCTCTCTCTCTCTCTCTCCACGTCATTCCCGGCTGTGACTCAAGACTTGGCATGTTCACTCAGACCTAAGTCCTGAGCAGTCATCTTGGGATGCACCCACGCAAGTGTGATCTTACTCCCCCTCTCTTCCCCAGTTCGGACAGCGAGACAAAGCAAAGCTTCCCAGCCCACTGCACCCAAGTGTGGTCAGACCCAGTTTTGGGTACTCTATAAGGTGACCTCCATCTTGACTGTTTCAAGAGTAAATTCCACCCCCCCTCCGCCCCCAAACATCGTATAAGCAGAACACATCCATAGTCCCCCAACCCCAACTTCAAGAGTCGCTCCGGTGAGGCTGCTGCAGTAACACCCGATGTCCCTTGGGTTCCAGAGATTTTTAAAGTACACTCTGCTGTGGTGGGTGACCAGCTCCCTGCTTCTATTGGAGATCTTTTTCTGTGTTCAAGTTCGTCTCTCAGGAAAACCGAGTCTGAATCAAATCTATGAGCCCAGCTGTTAAATCTGCAAACCCATCACCACAGACAATGGGCCGCCAAGAAGGACAGAAAAGAAAAGCTCTTTTTGATCCAGGGGGTTAATTGAAAAGGGCACGGGGCTTTAGTTTAAGTTTGAGACCAGGTGTAAGGGCAGGGAAAAGAGGAGGAGGGATGGGTCGCTCTCCGTTCGCACACACACCAGCCAGGCGTGCCTTTCAGCTGTGGTGGCTGCCAGTTTGACGCTGTGCATTGTTTGAAGTCCTCAAAGGGTGTCTGCGCCTTAGTGAGCCACCCAAACCCAGGGGACATCCCGCCAGTCCTAGCTCCTCCTTTGCTCTGCACGTGCTCCTCAGGGGCAGGTATGAAGTGGCTGGCGCCTTCATCGGGGATCCCTACCCCCAGCATCGCATTCAGTCACAGCAGACACAGATTTCCAGTTCAATGTATCAGTTTACACTCGGTAGTTGAGTAAACAAAGAAAGCATATGTCACATTTTCTCGACAGATGGTTCAATCCAAGGGCTACTTAAGTTTTTTTCTCTAGTGATAGAAGTTTGCAGCGTGGACGACTGCGGGGAGATGTAATTGAGTCTTCCCATCAGTGTCTCTGCTTACGGAAGCATATTTCCATATTTTCACACCAAGGCAAAAATCCCGGGGAGGTGGATTTTAATGAGAAGATGTATCTCAAGATTCCCATGGATACTCAAAAGGTAAAATCGTTTTCCCTTGTTCTATTTCATAAGTGAAAGGTAAAGTCGTTCTCTGTCAAGTCAGGGCTTGCCTTTGGGGACCATTTGGGGTGGCTAAAAACATTTAGGGTTTTTTTTATGAGACAGGGTTTCTCTGTATTGTTTTGGAGGCTGTCAGTCCAGCCCAGCCTCGAACTCACAGAGATCATCCTGCCTCTGCCTCCCGAGTGCTGGGATTAAAGGTGTGCGCCACCACCGCCTGGCTTAAGTCTCATTTAAGACATCAACCGTGTGTTTCCCAACTATCCCTTGTTTGGAAAATACTTGCTTATTCTACTTATTCTACAGAAGTTTCAAAATTCTGCTTTGAACAGGAAGGAGGAAGTCTGATCTAAAAGTTCTCCAAATGTGGGATATAGGGCTCCTTCTAAAGTAGTTACAGCTTCAAGAATATTTCAGGCCCCTTCCTCACTTTAGCCTTTAACAAAATGACATAAAACAGACCTTTAGGGTTTGGTTTTGAAGGTGTGTGCGTGTGTGTGTGTGTGTGTGTGTGTGTGTGTGTGTGTGTGTGTGTGTGTGTGTTCCCAGTCATGAAGGCCAGAGGAGGGCATCAGATCCCCCATAGCTGGGAAGTCACAATTTGTTGGAAGCCTCAACATGGATGCTGGTGATCAGACTCAGGTCAAAAGCAGCAAGCACTCTTAAGGGCTGAGCCATCCCTCCAGCTCTTTGTTTAGAATGATAATAGTAACAAAATGATAAACACTACTAGCTGCTACAACTATGTTGACCAACAGTTGGTGTTGGTGCCATGAATTTAATTAAAAAGAAACATGGTAAGTATGGTCATTTCTCAGTAGCACTAATCAAATGGCCACAAGTGGCAGTGGTTATCCTGTCTGATAACACGAAACACTTCCATGGTCACAGGAGGATCTAGGGGACAGTGCCACCTGTCAAGGCTGCTGCCAAATTAGTGGATGTGGCTTCTATATCCAACAACAGATCAGCACAGGCATCCACTGAGTGCTCTATAAGCAGTGGTGCAGTGAGAGTTGTGAGGGTAATGGTGGTGGTGGGGATGATGGTGTTGGTGGTGATGGTGGTGATTGGTATCTGTGGTAGTGGTGATGATGGTGATGGTGGGTCTGATGGTGGTGGTGGTGTTTTGCTTTTCTCTTGAGGAAGCTGAGGAACTCTACAAAGACCCAGTCAGTTCCTGGTATGTTCTCCACGCAGGATGAGGTCAGAGGTAATGAAGAAAAGAAGAGGAACGGCCATGACAGATTCCATCCTACAAGGAAAGCTGTAGATAGAAAGATGTGTTTCTAGCTTAAGACTGCTCACAGTAGGACCCAACAGGGAAGCCACCCCCTCACTGTATATTAACATTAAAGGTGAGACATATTGATGGCCACGAAGCCTTTGGAATACGGAAAATAGCTATGACATATTCGATCGATACTGTTTCTTTGGAGCTTATCTGTCCCCATGTGCATGGGACATCTCAGGGCGAAAGGTGACATTGAAATATCAAATATTAATCATTATAAAGGTTCATACAATCCTTTGTGACATGTTTTCTAGGTGGAAAATTGGTTTTAATGCTACAGAATTAGGTTCAGTCCACCCATGAGCATGTGAAGTGAGCAGTCTTCTTGTGTTTCCTGACGTAAGTGTATTTTCATAAGTTAACAGATGAGTCACTATGAAAATGACAGTTTTATCTCGTGTGGCATTTTGCCTCTTACTCTCTTTGCCTTTGTCCTATAGAGCGTAGTGTGAAATATATTCATTCCCTAAAATTATACCGCTCAAAAGTTATTCAAGTTTTTTTTTTCATTCAAGCTATTTCATCGTCTGACATTAGACGGTTTGACAGGCTCGACTCCCCCGCCACCACAAAACACTCACCGAATGAATGGGCCCTGCTTTTGTTTATCTGTTCCTTTGGTGTTTACTGTGATCTCCTGGCCTGTTCTCCCACATTTGCCCATGAAATCCTACATCTAACGTTTTCGAGGGTCAGTTTAGCTAGACAGGAACTCATAGTTCCACGCCATTCCATCAAACAGCACACACACCCCCACTCCCACCCCTGCCGACACCTGGAATCTCTATTATGTCTGTGGTGACAACTGTCTCCTAGTTTGGTGCTCCAACTGTCTCCTTGACTGGACTGTGAGCTCACTGAAGGCAAGGGATTATTCTAGACCTCATGTCCGCGTCCCCAGCGTTTTGACTCATGACTGACGCACACCCATTCCCAGTGAATGCACCATTGATTGCATGAATAATGCGTGGTGCTGCTCCTCATTTTCCTCTGACACCATAATTTTACAGAAAGATTTACATGAAAATCCCCTTACTGTATGAACAATACGAAATGTAAGTACCTCATACGATTACTGGTATTACGGTTCCAATAATAGTATCAGATATGTATTATTCCTTTGGGGATTTGACATTTAAATTTTTTTAAACAAAAACCATTATTATAATAGAACGTTCTCTTTTTTCCCTGCTTCACTTTAATAGTAAAATATGACATATTTCATTTCTGGGAAATGATAGCTTGCCTTAGGTCATATTTTAAGGCATAAAGCCAGAAGCAGAGTAACATTCCCACCTGAAGTCCTCTAATCATCTAGAAATGTACCTCTCTCTGGGAGAAGGGCCAGAGCCCAACCACCCTGGAGCCTTCATCTTCAAAGGCAAAATTTTTAAAAGCCAAATTGGCTCAGAATTATTTTTAGAGAAACAACTCGGCGAACACAATCGCAAGCCCTCTTGCGATCCTTTAGGGGAAATGAGAAAATGCTGATCACCCAAAGCAGAAAGCTGGCTGAGGGTCTCCACGCTGGTAAAACTCTCACCCTCTGAGCTGCTCTTCGACCTCCGCCCTTTGGTGGTACGGGAAGAGGCAGCTGCTCTCAGGCCGCAGAGCCCTTTTCTAGGAGGCATAGATGAAGCTGTGTCTTTTGAACATTATTTGCAAATGGAAGTTCCTTATAGGCTGTCAGGGTGCCTGACCCCTGGGAACCTATCTTAGGACATCTTCCTTCCTCCTCCGTTTTCAGGTAATTTTCATTTCTTAGTACTAATAAGTCAGTGGCCAGGGTTTTAATGCATTTATGGAGGAATATTCCTGAGAGTTGAAGTCATTTGTGCTTTGGCCTCTTGCCACAAAATGCATAAGGTGCGCAGCCCTGATGAAATAAAGTGCCTGTCATGTCTTATTGCTTCAATATATGGCAAAATATACCCCATCTTCAGAGGACTTGCAAGGATTTTTTCTCCTGATTGCCAAAGGTGTTGGATTAAAAGCCTTGTGAATTTCAGCCCTCTTTATCAAGACAGGGTGGGAATGCCTGCTGGCAGGAGACAACCCCTTCTCAGTACGACTTTTCCTCATCACCCCAAATCCTGCCCCAGTGGGAATATTGCTTCAGAAGGGCAAGAGGGAAGCTTAATCCCCAGGTTTGTCCAGTAATTAGCCTGTCTCTGTCTCTGGAGGCAGCAAACACAGATGCCGTCCGGATGAGTGCTGGGACATGGAATGAAAACAAGACCGAAAACATTGCCTGGTCTCTTCAGAAGCCTTTTAGCAGCCTTTAGAGCCGGGCGAAGTTCTCCTTCCTATCGATGTCATTAGGTCTGAAGTGGTCAGATGAGGCCCTTCCCACCCGTGATGCATCAGGACAAACTGCAGCTCAACCGGAGACTTGGAGATGAGCAGCTTGCCGGCCTTGTGCAACAATGGAAGCTCTGTATACCGAGTCTCTGCCTTTGTCCTGCCTCTTACCCAGGGGACTTTCAGACACTGCCATGGAAATGCACTGCTGACCATAACACAAGCCCCTGGAAGCGCCCTGGTAGGAGCTCGCTAACACAATTAGTTTGCAGTTAAGGACTATGCCTCTGCCAGAGCCCGTGAAGCCAAGGGTGCTCCCAGAACAAAGGGTTGGGGGGGTCTGCTTTAAAGTGCCCATTGTGACATCATTTGGAAGTCATTTCAAACTCCTCCAGAACTGGTACTCTGAAAACAAAGGCTGTGTAATGTTCTCAGGGTTGTCGGTTTTATTTTCCCCTGTCGGAAATCTGACAAAAGTCAGTTTGAAACTGTCAAGAAAAACAACGTCCCATGTTATGAGGTTTCCCTCACATTTGAAGTCTACAGAAGGGATGACAAATTTGTCATATAGATGGCTCTAGCACAAAAATGTATTAGGAAAGCCTAGGAGACACAAATTACGATGTAGCTAGGGTTAGGGCGTTTTCTACTGCCCTCAACGAAGTTCATATCTCTGGGACCACAGCAGGTCCCTTTGAGTTTAATCTGAATCATCTGCTAAGCCTAACATAGGGAAAGATCAATGAAATGGATATTAATTACTACAGAAAGCACAATAAGAGAGGGTATCCTGCTAAAGACCACACTCGCCCTCAGTTTTTGGAATAAGCAGTAGCAGATGCTACCTAGACTGGATAATATTACATTGTTTGAATGACAATGGTGTTTGTTTTCTTGTATTTAGCTAGTGGCTAATGCTGTAGCACGCATAGTCAGACCTCCAGGCAAATCATTCTGCCCATGGTTAGTCTAAGTGCTTCTTTCCCTGTTGTGGAGATCCATGGTGATCTTCAGGGATTCTTTTTTTTTAAGTTATTAAATTAGAGACAATCTTGTTTTCCATATCAATCCCAGTTCCCTCTCCCTCCCATCCTTCCGTATCCCCACCAACCCCCTATCACTCCCCCTTCCGTTCCTAAGGAGGGTGAGGCCTTCCATGGGGGATCATCAAAATCTGTCACATCGTTTGGGGCAGGGTATAGGCTCCCCCATGGTGTCTAGGCTGCGAGAGCATCCCTCGATGGGGAATGGGCTCCCAACGTCCTTTTCATACACCAGGGATGAATACTGATCCACTACCAGAGGCCTTCAGGGATTCTTCATTCACCTTCCTATAGCAGTACCCTTCAAATTGCAAGCCATGTCTCATTTACCAGTAATAAGCAACACTTGTCTTGAAAACATTAAAATAGCTACCCCACAGTTCTGTCCTTTCCATGTGCCTATGCATTACAAACAATGTGTTTTCTACTGTGAACCATGGTCTTAAAAGCCTGAAAATCATCACATGGTATTAGATGGTCTTCAGATTTTTTTAAATTTGTGGGGGGCAGGACTTGGACATTTTTCTATCCAGGATAAGGATTTCATCTCCCATCCTCCTTTGCTGACAGTTATGGCAACGGGGACAGGGTCTGATGTAGCAGGAATGAAGCCAAGGATCTCAGTTGAACCCTATAGCTTCACATTTTCATCATCACTCTCTGTTTGATTTGCTGCTTGGTGCTTTAGGTTCATCCAGGCGCATAAGGAATCGCTTACGAAGGGTGGATGCATGACGCAATAAGAGGGACCCAAGTTCCACGATGTCCTTTCTAGAACACAACTCTCTGCCTTCCCTGGACCCTCTATTCCATACCATTCGTCAAGGGGCAAGCGCATGTGTCTTATTCAAGTCAAATATATTGCATCTCTACGGCACAGAGTGAATCCTGAAGAACTGCTACTTATCAACTAAAAGGAAACGCATTTAATTAAAAAATTATTTTATGAATACCCACCATAGATCAGCCTTCAGCTAAGCTGCTGTAGAAAATCACAGACCGTTGAGCCCGAAAGGAAGTGCGACCCCGTTGGGAAGATGGGCTTCATGTCTGAGACCGTGTTGTGGAGTGTAAGATAAATTAACAAACATGGGCACATCTGAAAAGAAGGAGATGGATGGGAAGGCAGAAAATGGATGGTGAATGCGAAGATGAGAAAGTGAGGAGGTGAAACCTTCCTGATGGCTTGCATCTATGGAGGCTGAAAGGAAACTGAAGACTCTTGGTGGGGGCATGAAGTTTCATGTCTAGATGAGGAGATACTGACAACAGATAGCCTCTTGGAGACGAGGAGTCAGGATTTTTTTTTAGGGCACAGCCCCTGGTATGTGGATGACTCCAGTGGATGACACTGTGCCCAAGAGTATATGGGTGCACAAGTTGGATTTGATATAGGTTTTTATAAAACAAACAGAAAAGAGGACTCCAAGTCTGATGGCTAAAGAAGGGGAATGGCTCTGGGAGGATTTGTGGGAGTGAGGGTCAGTGTGGCCAAAGTATATTTTATAAAATTCTTAGAGATTTATCTTTATCTTTCAGCCCTTGGATACTACTCAGAAAAAGCCATCGGCAAGGGCCCATGCTATGGCAAAGCTACCGCTCTGTAGACCGTTTTCACTCAGAGAGGGACTCGTTCTCAGTTGCCCAAAACTCTTACTACCCCATTACTGCAGATCAGAAGCCCGAGGCTCCTTTGCTAGACCCTCAAGTAGATAAGGAGGCTGTCAGTGTGATGTCACTCTGAATTAGGTGACAAGGACTTCTTTGTGGAAATCATAACCATCCTGCCCAGGCACATCTCTGTATGTGGGGGTGAGGCTTTATTTTAAAAAAACACACAAAATCAGAATTATATTAAGAAAATATTTTATTTTTTAATTTTGGTATGGCACATGCCTTTAATCCCAGAGGCAGGCGGATCTCCATGGGTTCGAGGCCAGCTTGGTCTACAGAGCGAGTTCCAGGACAGCCTCCAAAACAATGCAGATGTAAACAGAAGAGAAGGATGGGAGGGGAGAAGGAGAAGGAGAATGAGGAGGAGATGGGAGAGGGAGAAAAGAGGCAGAGGAAGAAGACGAAGATGAAGACAAAGAACCAGCAGCTACAGCAGGGGTGCCCAAGGGCTTCGTGACCCCCCGGAACGCTGATGCTTACTTCTCCTTTAGGAAGCACCAGCCGTCGCTCCAGCCCACAAGTTTTCAGTGTGAAGCTTCGGCGTTTCCTCCAGGTGATTTGAACTGCTAACGATATGTATCTTCTAGAACTCTGTTCTCTGCATACCAACCAGGAGCTGTTTAACACTGGGACCCCCCTGTCTCTGAAGACGCCTGGCTGGCTGGCAGGAGTGTGTCAAAAGGAGAGTTGTTTCAGCAGGCTCACCACAGAGGTGCGTGTTAATTAAGTCAATTGTGCCATCAGTGATGCAGGCAATGACAGTAGCTATACCCATAATGGGGCTGGGCTATTGCCATCATCTATTAAACGTTCTGGTCTTCTTAAGTGCGGCCACTTCCTCCTTATTTTTTAAGCACAAGTACACACACACACACACACACATACACACACACACATACATACACACACAGAACAGACACACATACACACATACCACACACATCACATACCTCACACATCTCTCTCTCTCTCTCTCACACACACACACACACACACACTTACACAAGTTAAATTATATTATTTGATCTTTATACCTACCATGATTTAAAAAAAAGGAGTCATTATAACTGAGAACTGTTCAGTGACTTTCATGAAGCTACTCAGCTTCTTAGGAAAGCAGGAAGATTCAGGTCTAGTGTCTCTCCTTGCTGCTCACATTATCTATGCTAGATTCCCGATAGTGTAATGGCTAAAAGATTTCCAAAGTCTTATCCCCTGCCACAACAGATTAATAAATGTTAGGCAATAATGATTATCTTTGGAAATATTGATGAGTCAAATATTTGTTCTGTCTGTGATGGACTTAAGGGTTAGACTAATCAAAACCAAACACAGGGCTGGGGAAATGGCACAGTGCGTAGAAACTCTTGCTGTACAAGCGTGAGGATCAGAGATCGAATGCCCGGAACCTACATAAAAATCCAGGCATGGTAACCGCAACATTTGGGGTAGAGGCAGAGACAGGAGGATCACTGGGGCTTACCGGTCACACGTCTAACTTCAGCTTACGTGGGGGACAGTGCTTCAAGGGAATAAGGTAGAGAGGACAGGAGGATACCCAATGTCCTCCCCTTGCCTCTGTCCACACATGTGTGCACACCACACCTAACACACATGCACACACAAGTACAAACCCTCAGAATCCGGATAAACAGAGATCAAAAGTTGACATTCTAGGTCCTTTCCACAGCCGTCTTTCTACAAGAGTTGGCGGCGTTTGGCTAACGCTGGATTATTCTCACTGTGGTTACTGTGAAGACAAAGTTAGCAAGGTCACGTCCATTCAGATTTGTGGTGAACTCAACTGAAGCCACCACTGAACGCTTGTAGTCCCATGGGGGACATAACAGGTGGTCACCCTACCCTGGAGGCCAAGCACTCATTTCTAAAGTGTTGATCTAATTAACATATCCCGCCAAAACACAAACATCTTTGAGAGTTTGTTCAGAACCATTTTTTTTTTGTCCAAACGTACTTAATTGTGATGGGTTTTTATGGTCCCTTGGTTGACCCTTACTACACACAAAAGCCTGGAGTGGATGGGCACACTCTCTAAGGCAGACGGATTCTAGAGACTCTGAATATTCAGACTTGAGGTCGCTGTGCAAGGAAGACCTTAGCCATGTCCACAACACCCAAAATCTTGAATGCAGTGTTGAGTGCAGTGGCAGGGGAAACTCCCCACTCTGAGCAGCAGAGACTGGAAGATACCTCACTGTCCTCTTGTACAGCTCCCCCAAAGGAATCCACTGTACAAATCTGAATGGAAGGAACCTGAATTTGTGGACACAACTGTCCCCGGCCTGAGTGGGGGGGCAGTGTCAGAGAAGTCTCTCTGAATCTGAACATGTTATTTCCTGTCTGAGGCAGGGGTGATTCCTGTGGAATCCTCCCACCCCGGATGGATCTCCAGTGAGCAACTTTGAGAACATCCTGTGTACCTCCTGCAGCGGAGGACTCCGGGAACCTCGCATCTGGTTTCCTACACGCTGTTATCACATTCATCTTTTTCTTCGCTGAGCTTGCTCTGTCTCCCTTCTCTGTGATACGTCACAGCCAACAAATGAAAATATATGCCAAATCCTATATCCCAAAGAGCCGTCAGATCCATCTGTGTGCTCATGGGGACTCCTCAACACTTGTAAAGGATTACGCTGAATCATCAAAGGAAGGCTGATATCATCGGCATGAGGCCTGTGTAGTCACCCAGGATCCCCCAGTTTTTAGAAGACTCCCCCAGAGCTGGTTTAATGTGCTGTCACCACTCGGCAATTATTACAACTTAAAATGTGAAGAGTCCTGATTCTTCTGATTACACAATTGACTCAGGGTCAACGTAGTACTTAGAAACCTTTGTATTTACTGAACTGTGCGCATGCCCGTGTGTGTGTGTGTGTGTGTGTGTGTGTGTGTGTGTGTGTTTTGTGCATGCGTGCATGTGCTATCATTTTTTTTATAACTAGAGCCCATATTAATAACCTTGTTTTAACTTCACTGCTCTTCCAAATGAGATCACGTTCATGATCATGGGTCATGATTTAACACAAACATGACCTGTTATTGATCTTTCTTGGAGTCCATGAGAAGCTGGGCTACCAGATAAAGGGGAGAAGCTCCACACAGGTAGATGGCCACAGCCCAGCAATGGTGGAGGGATGGGTATAATAATGGAGAGCCTGGGCTGCTGAGGTAGATTCGGGCCAGAGATAGCTCTGGGTTCTGCATTCTGATGACAAAGCAGACTTATCAGCGGTTTCTTTAGGATGCTTCACCAGAACAGTGACGTTATTAAACGGAAAGGAAACACAGGACTTGGGAAGCCGGGGCATAGCATTTGAGACCCGTGTGGGCTTCAGATGAGACCGTGTCTCAGCAAGCAGGCAGGCAAGCAGAAACCCCAGGAAACAGACTGGAAATCTGAAAGGTGAGAGGCTGGAGACATGGGCAACTGAAGCAGAGAGTGAGAACTGAAAGTCTAAGCCCACAATGGGCTCCATAAAATCCAAAGTACTCACACACATTCATATCCGTACATGTACACGGACACAGACCCAAAGTCAGACAGTTATATCTGCACCTACACTTGGTTCTAGTTGGTCTGGGAGATGCGTTGCACCGTTTTGTTCTGTGAATCCTAGCAGACAGGTGGGACACCCTGTGGTCTTGCATGGTAGTCCCCAGGCTTAACTAGCACCCCCCGCTTCCCTTTTGTAGGCACTAGACATTTTGGCCTTCTTTGGGTCACACCTCAGGCACCTCTGCTTGCCCCCTTACACGCACCTGTCAGACTGGGGTGCTGTCCACCGTCCCTCTTTTCTACTGGATCCTAAGCTCCACGAGGACAGGGATTGTGCCTGTTAGGTTCTTGCTGTAGCTCCCGCACCTACAACAAGCTACACAGAGCAGGCGCCCTGCTAGGCTGGAATATATGGATGAATGAATGGTTTCCTACACAAAGGGGACTTGAAACAACATATAAAGGGAATGACAAAATAGACCAGTGACTAGATAATGTGACTGTCTTTTCTTTTCTTTTTTTAAATAAGTTCAGAAACCACTTTTAACAAAATGACTTTTAAACCTAAAGCTAATGTTAAACTTTTAAGGGTTTATATTAATTTAATGTTACCCACAGAAACTCCTTTTCCTTATTAAAGAAAAGAGAAGTCCCAAGATTTATTTTAAAAAGCTTCACGGACATCATTACTGTCATAAAGGAAAGGGTTGCTTCAGATGAGCACATTGGAGAAAGCATGTGGCTTGCATTTCCCTTAAACTCTCTTGGGTTTGCAAATTGGAAAGAAAGGTCTGGAATAAAGCACATTTTCTATTTTCCTGAAGCCAATACATTTTGGGAAACAGCAATATTTGGTATATCCAGGAAACGGAAAACACGTGTGGGCACCGGTTTAAGTCTTTATTTCCAGCACCACATTAAAGTAGCTGATAAGAAAGAGGAAGTGGGCATTTAGCATCTGAAAGAAAACCAATTCACCCCCCCCTCGTGTGTGGCTTTCACACAAGAGAAATCTCCCTCTGCCTCCCGCTTTGGCCACAATCAATATTTTTAGGGAATGGAGGCAGCAGCAGGGTGGGGAAGTTGGTGTGTGTGTGTGTGTGTGTGTGTGTGTAGGGTGTTTATTCAGCCTTTTGTATGCAACTGAGCTGTGAAAGCAGGATGAAGAGCCTCTAGGTGCTTTTCCAAAAATGTGTCTTAAAGCAGAATGGAGGGCTTAAGAGGGAGAATCTGGGAATTAAGGCTAAATTAGTATATTTCAGTATCTTGATGTTGGGAACGTCAGGTGAAGAGCAGTCAAAGTGACAATCAGAGGCGACGTCAGAGGCTCCGCTTACATCATAGCCTTTGGTTGAGCGACCCTACCAGCTGGGAAGTGGTTTGGATGTTTAAGTGGTCAAATTATGTTATTTTGAAAGAGACTTTTGTTGTTATTGTTGCTGTTATCTATCAATATCGACGCATGTAGTCTCCCCCTCGATATGCTGGATGAGATTCAGGTCAGAGAATACCAACTTAAATGCATGCTATGCTAACTTGGCATGGTAGTCATTGCCTACATAAGCATATATTTATTTTCTAATTCCAATGTTTTCTAAACATTGCCCACATAAAATCAAAGTTCAAGAAGAAGAAAGCCGGTGAAATAAAGAAAATAAGTTGGCAAGGAGTATCAGTCGTTTTGCATATGAATTAAGGTATTTCTATTCTATTAAAGTATTCATATTTATAGGTTAACAGTGGAAGAGAAAGTCATTCACTTCTAGATTGGAAATGATACGGGAATCCGTTTGTGCCCGAAAGGTGGACCACTAGAGCCCCCTAGCTGTGGGAAATGATTCTGTCCTTCCCAGTGTAGGTAGGAAACCAACAGCAAAAAGTCCCTCGCCAAGAAACCACCAGGAAACCCACTCAAAATGAGCATCCATTACCACCGCTCCCGCACTACTGTCCTACCCGGTGGGTCTGTGGTCACGACAGCACCCCTGTGGGCGCTCACAAACGTCTGTTCTGGCCAGCCACAACCCTGAGCTGTGTTCACAGCAGGCTAATTATAAGGCTAGGACATTACCCTTTCTTCCTGCACTCTGATGGGTTTGAACTAGATCCACAAGTACAGTTGTACCCATTGAGGTAGAAGACACTGTCTCTGTGTCCAGAAGAAGGGAGGTCTGTCTGGGGACCTGGCACGGCCCGAGCCTTGGGATGGATTGACAGATGTAAACTTGAAGTCCATAAACACCAACCCCCCCAAAAAAGGTGCTTTGGTTTCAATTTGGCATGTATTTAACTTTATAAACCTCTAAGTAGGCAACGTGCATCATTAGAAATATTCAGATGAAGCCAGCTCTGGTGACACACACTCCAGTACTGGAGTCAGAGGCAGGTGGATCTCTGGGAGTTCAAGACTAGCCTGGTCTACAGAGCAAGTTCTAGGACAACCAGAGCTAAGTAATAGAGAGACCCTGTTTCAAAAAATATTCCTTATTTCTAAGCTTCTCTTGGACAATCCATGAAGCTGATCACTTTGAGTGCGAGCAGTCACACGGCACCAACAGGACTCAGTCACGGTGCATGTACAATTTCTAACCCATCTGGTTCCTCACACTTCATGTGTTGGGCAATACGAGACTAGCATGCTGAAGGCACTCACGTTGCCTGCTAGGTGGCTATATTAGTTAGGGTTCACTCAAGGAGCAGAACCAAGGGAATGAACATACATGCATGCATGCTTACATACAGTCATCTGACTTAGACAGGAACAACGGCTGGATCCCAGTCTATCAGCTGACAGCTGGATAGTTGCTTGGTCCTTGGGGTTGGTGCTCCAGCAGTCAGAGCATCCCCACAGTACTTGTCTCTCATTAGGGAGGCTGACAGTCCAGTGCTTGCTTGGTCCCCAAGGTGCCGTGCCTCAGTTGTCCCAGTCTGCAGTCTGAAACATGGGTGGGTGCTGGAGAGCAGCTGGTCCTCCACCCATGGCAGAATCCTAAGTGATGGAGCAGCAGCAGCAACAGGAAAAGCCAGCTCAGAGGCAAGAGGGAAGGCCAACATAAACAAAAGACCAGTGTGCTACCAGGGAGCTCTGACCACAGCTGGGGTGAGGCTTCTCGCATCAGTTACATCAATCGGGATAGTTCTTCAGGTAAGGCCCCTTCTAGGTCATGCCAGTTTGTGTGAGGTGGCCATTGAAACCATCACTTAGTAGAGGTAGAAGGCATCTGAGTTTGTAACTCTTGGCCCAGACCTTGGACAACTCAACAACTCCTCCCAGTGGTAATAAAGTTCCAAGGACTTGACCTCCACTCCGACTCAGAAACTGTGCAGAGGTCTCAATGTGCATCATCTCAGATCTTCATCATATTAACCATTTAAGACAACTCTTTTACAATAAGAAATACCATGTTCTTGTTCAAGCACAATATATATATATATATATATATATATATATATATATATATATATAGTGAATGCAGACCTGAAGCAAATGTTTTGCTAAATACTGAAAATGCAATATTGATAAAACAGCCCATAGCCTTGTGTTCAGGAGCTTCAGTCAAGCCCAGCGGCTATAATGTGAGGGTGTTGATTCCTGTGGTGGTTTGAAAAGAAAATGGCCCCCAAAGAGAGTGGCACTATTAGGAGGTGTGGCCTTGCTGTAGGAAGTGTGTCACCATCAGGGGGCGGGCTTTGAGGTATCTTCTGCTCAAGCTTCCCTCAATGTGACAGTCAGTTGACTTCCTGCTGCCTCTGAATCAAGACTTCAGGACTGTCAGCTCCAGCACCATGTCTGCCTGCATGCTGTCATGCTCCCTGCCATGAAGATAATGGACTGAACCTCAGAAACTATAAGCAAGCCTCCCCAATTAAATGTTTTCCTTATAAGAGTTGCCGTGGTCGTGGTGTCTCTTCAAAGCAATAGAAACCCAAGCTAAGACAATTGCCGTGGAAGTAGGATGCAGGGGAGGTTAATGTGGGCTGCACTAATGTCTTTCCATTTTTGTAGTATATTCTATTCACCTGGAGAAAGTGTGTTTCCTCCTTGTATCCTTACCTGCCAATCTCTTTGTCCTCTCTCCGTTTCCTGGTTGAGTGAGCCAAGGTAGGAACCAGGAGTTTTCACTTTGTTAAATTGCTGCAAGGCATGATTCACAACATGTTACATTTTAATCAGCTTTGAGTTGAGCCTCATTAAGTAGATTCCTGAGTCATGTAGCACTCTGTATCTTCTCCAGGTAACACCCCTCCATAGTCTATCTTGTATCAGGATGTTCTTCCTCCTTCAGACTACTGATTAAGAAGACATATTTGCCACTTTTCACTTGGGTTTTGGCCACCCTTTGGCTACTCTGCATGACGCTGCTACATGTGTAAGAGCAGAGTCAGTTCCCACTATTTGACAAGCCAAGTGGCTCTGACACAGGTGGATTCTGATCAGACATTGGCACGTGGTGGAGAAAGCACTCTGGCAAAGCCTAGCTGATCTGAGGGCTTGAGTAGGAAGGAGTTGACGAGGTGAAGGGAGTTTGTGCCCCTTATCTGGGAAAGCCAGGAGAGCAGATTCCAACAGCAATGGGACCGCTAAGGTGTTAGAACTGCTGTGAGCACATTTATCAGCATGATGATTACAGGTGAGAGCCATAGCTCAGTTGAGTACCTAAGACAAGGGTTCTTCATCAATACTTCCTCCAACATGTATGTTAAGTGCATTCTGTATTCTCAAACCTTATTAGGTGTAAATATACCACTGGTCATTTATCTACTCCATTCACCTGCAATGAGTCAGGCAGAGTTGCTAGGAGCTGAAAGTTTGTAGGAACTCATCATTCTTTTAACTTTATTGTTCTCCCAAACCCACTTATGCCACCTGTAAATATTAATTATTTTCTTGTACGCTGTTCCCCATGGAAGTCAAATTATCTCTCAATAGTTAATGCACCTATCTCTAGATACCTGAGCTACACGGGAAGGCAGTTATTAATTCCTCCTTGGATTATTGATGAAATATCAGCATGGATTTCTTGGTTTCCACATTAAGCAATGAGTCCACTTTTACCAGAGTCCGAAGATGCCACGAAGGTAATCCTGACACATTGATAAGAAAGGTATGGGTCTTTGAGAGAGAAAATAGAGGAAGCCTTTCCACTCTAAATCATTTTTAGAAGATCCAATATTTTAAAAAAAATGTCTAGTGATAGATGAGTTGCAATGCCTGAGTCAGAGATAAAGGGGAACAGCTACAAAATCAGTAGAACACTTCCCTGAATATGGACATCACTGAGTGGCATTTATCACAGTCCACCTTGTATTGTGGAACAGTATTTTGCTTTATGGATTTCCAGCGTCTTGAAGGTAGGAACTATTTCTTAACCGTCTCTGAATGGCTCTCTCTGTCCATTCTGTTGTAACTCACAGTACGGAATAACACACGGCATACTGCACACCAGACATGGATGTAATAAAGCAGATCCCCAATAGAAACTTAATGTTTGGACAAACAAATAAGTGTGCTTCACAGAAAAGCAATCTGGAAGGGTCTAGAACCAAATTCCACTTGTTTTAACGGGGGCAGGGGCATACTCTTGTGCTACAAAGGTAGGCAGAGAAGTAAATGTTTTAAAACTAACTGCCTGAGTTCAGTCTCTGGAACCCAGATGGCCTAAGGAGAGAATTAACTCTGTCAAGTTGTCCTCTGACCGCCACATCCACATGAGCATACTCAGCCATAGATAGATACACACACTCACTCACACACACACACACACACACACACACACACACACACACACACACACACACACACACACTGTACACACAGATGTGCTGAAACATAGCCCAGATTAGGCTCAAACTTAGGTTCCTTCTGCCTTAGTCTTCTGAGTGTTGGAACTGGTGTTGCAATCTTTATGCCTAACTCTAAAAACGTTTTTCTCATCCATCATTTTCAGGGGACAAATTCTTGAGAGATCAGCATTGCTGGTTCTGATGCTCTTGGGCTTTCTCCCAGCCTCTATTTTCAGGAGCTGGATCGTCACAAGTCATTGCTTCACTGGTCTCATTGGGAGTTTGAGTAAGAAATTTGAAGTTTTTTCCTTCTCCGTATTCTTGGTAACTGTCATCTTGAGGCTATTATGAGTTGTTTGTTTACCTTCTTGTGTAAGGGGCGTTCGTGCAGGATGGAACGTTTCAATCTTGGGGGAGACGGTTACACAACACTTCATTCACCCCTTCCTGGCACCTTCATCCAAATCCCCCTCCACCCACCCATGATCCCCTGGCTATAAACATCCGCCTGTGACTAAGGAACAGGGCACTGTGACACAGTAGCATTTGCCTGTTTAGCAGAACTTCACCAGTGGTTAGACGTTTAGGCTGGGCACAATAGTGATCTACGGGTGTAAACACGCATCTAGAAAGTAATTGGACAGGCACATCTCATCCACCTGGACAACCATACAAGTTGTTTCCTTATTGAGACCTATGACCTCCCCAGCCTTAGGTCCTTGTCCTGGCGTATAGTACTAGGCACAAACTCTCTTTTGAGGAGCGGGCTTTAAATCCATCTGGAAGGCTATCAGTCTTACCCATGATAGCCAAGCCACTATTGCATAAGCAGGAGCATCCTTCCCAGCATGCTGGTATTTAAGCACACAGAGTACATAACCAACCATGCATGCTGGTGACATTTCTCCACCAACAGCCTGCATGGCGCCTTCTGGCACTATGAAAGCCACGCAGGAGGGTGAGGATTTCCAGTTCTGTCCCAACTGAGTTTCTCCATGTCCTGTGGTCTTATTCTGTATCTCTGGCATAAAACTAACAGCAGTTGCAATAGCCTTTGTGGTTTGTGGGGCCTTGGGGACTTCCCTAGCCAACAACTCACAGGACGAGAGCCCACTACTGACAGTGATGTTTTCATTCGATAACTTTATGGCATCTGGAAGTGTCCTTTTTTCACCCATTTAGGATACTTTTTGGACTTAAACTCTCTAGCTGTTGTTTCAATAACCCATCTTCCCTTCCAATTAACCCAGTCCCAGTAGGGTTGTAAGGTACGTGGAAGTACCATTGTTCTTGGTGTCCCTTCAATGGCTTTCCAAATGTGCAAAACAGAGGTTAGCATTTTTTTCAACTGTAAAGCAAAACCTTTTGCAAAGGATGGGCAAGACAAGGCAACATCCCGAGCCACCATCCCATAGTAAATAGTGGGGCTGAAAAGAAAACCCCGATAACCTTGGTGAGGCACCCTGAAAGTCTGTTGCCACCTGTTAGCAGAAGTGTCAGGTGACCCCAGAGGTTCACAACTGAGAAGATACCAGAATCAAACACGAGCAAGGTCTAATGCAGCACAGAGGGCTCCATCCGTTTGCATCAGTTGCTTCCTCCACAGACCAAGGTTGGGCACAAAGCATGGATACGAGGCTCTCACTTATTAGCTCTCATTAACCCTCAGTCACTTTCTCTGAGCCATTGCATTTCCTATCCTGGAGCTCTTCATAGAAACTTTCTACATTTCTCTAACACTGATAAACTCAGCATGACTTCATCTGCTCAGACCTACTCATGGCCAGAGGTGAATGCGACCCTGCTTTCCCCTGCTGTGCCTACCGCTCCCCGGGTCAGGGCAGCCCTCGGGAGGCGCTGTAGCTACATCCACCATACCTGGCTGTCGGGGGAGTTCCTTGTTAGGCAAATGATCTCCACCCCTAGCCAAACCTTTTGCTATAGGGAAATGTTCCCTCCCTAGTGTGATGGGATAATTACCCACCCCTGGGACAGGCTCCATCTTCTTCATCTGTATTGTTCCACACGGGTGTCTTCTGTAAACTGCTCCTCAGGCTTTGAAGCCATCTAGAAGCCCCTTTACACCATTTGGATTCTGTCAGTTGTCCCCTAAGAACTCCAGCTCCACACAAGTCTTGTCACATTTGTCTTCCGGTGACCCAGACTAAGCTCTTCCTGTGCCCTGTCTTTTCCTTCTCTCCTCTAGGTTGCTCTCTCACTTCACAGACACACTGTACATGCTGCTCCAAGTCACTGAGGCCTGTGAAAGCCCTTCTCACTTTGTAAAGGTCTTGTCCCACCTAAGGGCTCAGCAAAGCCACAGCAGCCTCCAGGTCCCTGCTGGTCAGCCTTTTCATTAACTCCTCTATGAACACACTTCTATCTGCCCCTGTGAACTGGGGTTCACACACAGCTTGTCTTATTTCTAGGGTCCTCGATAGCATCCGCCCCTCCTCTGCGGTCCTCCAGCCCCTGATCTTTATGGGAACTTAGATGGAGATAACCAAGTGATCCTGATGGCTCTGATAAGCCAGTCCACCAGGGAACTGATTTCCCTCACAGTGTCTCAGGTTGTGCTGCCTTCAGGAGGGATGGGATGTTACATCACTCAGTTTTCCTGTCTCCATAGACATCAGACCGATCCCATCTACTTCTGTGTCCCACAGCCTTACAAGCCAAGGCTTGTGAAAGGCTCTTTCAGTTGCTTGTTTAGATGTCTTCTCTCTCATTCCAGCAGTTCAGTGCTGAATATTTTCAAATAGAGAAGCCTCAGCTTCTTGTATTAGACCATTGGTAAAGCCCCCAACTGTATACCGGACCACTCCTTGTCCCCCTTTCTCTGTTACAGATGGAATGTGAGTGGAATCTCCTGCAGTTTTTAATCACCTCTGCCTCAGCCTCTTGTTTATCTAATTCACTTTCTGTGTTAGTTAGGGTTTCTATCGCCGTGAAGAGACACCATGGCCACGGCGACTCTTATAAAGGGAAACATTTAATTGAGGTGGCAGCTTACAGTTTCTGAGGTTTAGTTCACTATCTTCAGGACAGGCAGCATGGTGGCCGGGAGTATGGTGGCTTGCAGGCAGACAGGGCGGTAGAGAACTCTACATCTCCATCCAAAGGCAACAGGAAGTAAGCCGTCTCACTGAGCAAAGCTCGAGGGTATGTGAGTCCTCAAAGCCCACCTCCACAGTGACACTCTTCCTCCAACAAGGCCACATCTCCCAACAGTGCCACTCCCTTTGGAGGTCATTTTCTTTCAAACCGCCACTCTTCCCAAGTCAGAGGCTAAAGCAGAAGACGCTAGCTGAAGCTCCTTTTCTTGTTGCAATTGCTCCTTTAATACAAACAAGTTCCCACTTGGCCACCGATTTTTGTATATAAAACACTGATGACTGGGGCTGGAGAGATGGCTCAGAGGTTAAGAGCACTGCCTGCTCTTCGAGAGGTCCTGAGTTCAATTCCCAGCAACCACATGGTGGCTCACAACCATCTACAACTCAATCTGGTGTCCTCTTCTGGTGTGTAGGCAGAACATTGTATATGTAATAAATAAGTAAATCTTTAAAAAAAACACTGATGACTATTAACAAATTTATAGAGTTCAACCATACTAATAACAACATCAATGACCAGTCAAGGCATTTGATAATAGTTTGCCACACAACCAATGGCCACAACTTACTGACGTGTGCCGTGTTCACCCACCAGGCTACACAGTCCCTCTGCATCATTCTATTTAATCTTACGATATGGGTCCTAGCATTCGCCTTCAGATTGTGCAGACATCCCTGGGAATGGTTGCACATTAAGGCATTAGTCTCTTTTATCTCCCGAGATCAGCTTTTCACTGGAAGTAGTGACATGTTGACATGAAGGTCAAGGCCAGATTCTACTGGAAAACAGTTTTGCTGGAGCGAATGCCCCAAGATCATCTCCTATTCTCAAGTTGCTTTTTGTAGACCACACCCTGGCTTTCATTTCTAGTTCCCAGATGGTCCTGAGGTCCTAGCTATGCTCTAGGAATAGTAGAACATACAGCAGTAGGAAGCAATCAGACAGACAGACAGACAGACAGACAGACACACACACACACACACACAGCCTCACATACGCATATACTCATACACACATGCACAAACACATACACACACAGTCTCACATACTCATATACTCATAAATACATGCACACACACATACACACAGACTCTCAGGTACATACATACATACACACATACAAACATACATATATGTGTGTGTATGCACACACACACATACACTCCCTCACACTTTCACACATACTATCTCACATACACACAAACATCTTTGAAAGTTTCTCATATTACCCCAATAGGAGAATGTAGAAAGAAAAGGCCTGTCTTAGGAGCAAAAGTTAAGGAGTATAAAGCAACTTACTAATTTTTAAAAAGTAACCTAAGGAAGGATTTTAAATTTGTATTTATTTATTTATTGCTATATACGAGACAGGGTTTCTCTGTATTGTTTTGGAGGCTGTTGGTCCAGCCTGTCCTCGAACTCACAGAGATCCACCTGCCTCTGCCTCCCGAGTGCTGGGATTAAAGGCATGTGCCACCACTGCCTGGCTTGTATTTATTTTTTAAGTGTTTGTGTGAATGCCTGCTCATATGTATGGAACTCATGCTCATACCTGATACCTGTGGAGGCCAAAAGACATTATCAGATTCCCTGGAACTGGAGTCACAGACAGCTGTGAGCCACCTACTACAGATGCTGAGACTCAAACCCAGGTCCTCTCCACAAGGGCAGCAACAGGTGTTCCTAACAGTTGAGTCACCTCTCTGCCCCTAGTCTGTGTTTTAACAGCATGGGAATTATGGGCGTTGTTCCCTTTTACAATGGAGGAGACTAAGACTGGAAAAGCTAAGCGTGGAGCCTTTGCCGACCACGCTTCTCTCCCAGGACAAGTGGTCAGGGTTTGAACACAGGCAGATGGCTCCAAAGTCCTTGTCTGTGACACCAAGACAAGTCTCCGTGAGAAAAGAAAACTCCATGGATGTCACTCCTAAATTATACATAAGAAGAGGGGGCAGGCAAGTCTGGGGAAAGGGGGGATAATGAACGCCTTCGCCCACCTAGTCTCAGCCGAGACTAAGCACGGTCCAGATCGCAGCTGTCAGCCATGACGGTTAGCTTTCTCAGAGCCCTGGGAAAGATCCAGCCAGCCCATTCTAAGGTCTCTTTAAGCTCCAGGTCACAACACTTTACCCTGTGAGTCCCTGTGGTCGCTGCGCACTTCTCCAGCGCTTTGGTCGGCCTCCAGAGCGCTCCAGCCCCCTCGGTGTTTGTCCTCCACCCTCCCTCCATATGTCAGCTCCTCGGTGATCTCATCCATTCTCACGGCTCCTGCATTCACCTCCCTGTGGCTGAAGCCCAAGTCTATTTCTTTAAGCCCCGCCCCCTCTCTCTCCAGGTCCAGACCCGCATTCCCATGCTGTCTGCTCTCTATCTCAAGCTGGAAGCTGGATGTCAACGAGTCCGCAGTCAAATTCATCACCTCCCGCCAAAGTTCATCACCCAGGCCCCATCCTCCCTGCCCCTAGTTTCTGTCTCTTGTTTCACTCAGGCAAGCAACTGCAGAGACCTGATGATTTTTTTACGTGTGCCGCGCTTCCTGGTTGCTGCCCTTCGCTCCCCCCTACCCCCTGCCCGCCCCCGCCACCTCCGTTCCCACTACCTCACCCCACCAGCCCCTTCTTCCTGGAGGTCTTCCTCTAGTCTGCCCCAGGCCCAGTTCTCGGGATCTTAGCTTTCCTACCCAGGAATGACTGGGTGGCTTCCCGATGCCTGTCTGGAGTTTCCAATCTTTTCTTCCATTCCCAAGCTCTGCCCATCCCATATGCCATGGTGTTTTTCCTGAATAGAGGGGTTTTCCTGCCTTTCAGATGCTGTCCCCTTGGCTTACCGCTCTTTCCTCCCCATCTGTCCGTGCCCATCGTTCACGATCCAATTCAGAGACCCCCTTTCTCTACCAAGTCTTCTCAGATTTCCAAGGCAGAGATCGCCTTTCCCTCTCGTAAACTACTCACAGCACATTGTGTATGTCTGCGGGACTTAGGCCATCCTTCAGCGTCCTGGATTATACACATTCACGTTTTTTATTCTTCCATATTAGGACCTCATCTTCCAAAGGGACGGAAGATTTCATCCCTGACATTCTGTCTCCCCCTCCCCACACGCACACCTTCACCAAACAAGCTTTTGAGGAAAAACCAAACACTTAAACGACTCCATTTTGCTTTAACTCCTGCAAAAATAAAGCAATTGACCTGTCCTTCTGAGTGAATGAGTTACCCCAATTTGAGGAGCGGCTTTCTCGCAGGGACAGCCTGCCCACTCAGCCTAGAGCCCACATCAACAGCCTCAGAGCATCTCACCCCCACTCGTGAAGAATCTGAAGTCCTTCCTTCCTTCCCAAGAACCTGTTGGCGCTCCTAGGTAACAACCCTCCCGTCTTCTCTTTCCGCTGGGCACGATTCAGGTGTCTCTTACAAGGGAGTATTGCTCAGATTAAGCAACTATTTCAAACCCTCAGCCTATAAGGAAAGGGATTTAAAAAAAAGAAGAAATAAAACATCTCTATTAATATGCGGAGAATTTCATGCAGATCCAACCCCACCGTTCTAACCTCCCGCCCAAAACCTCGCGTCTTTTTCTCCTTATGAGCCACAGAGTCCAATTTCTGTTGCCCATGTACTCCAGGATGTGGAGTTCATCCACGGGGGGGGGGCATAGCATATCTACCAGACACCACGCCTTTAAAGAAAACTGACCCCCCCTTCCCTCAGGGGCCACCAACTATCCATAGCTGTTCGGTTAGGGTTAGGGGCTCATGAAGCCCTGTCCCCTCCATACTGGAACACAGATTGGCTTGATCTCCTCCAAGCCTTGTGCAGCAACCACAGGAGCCTCGAGGCTATGAATACAGCTGCCCTGTCATATCCAGAAGGCATGTCTCACTCTATCCGACCTCCAGTCTCTGCCCCTCAAGGAGGATTTTTTTAAAAAAATATTATCCTAGAGAGGTTATGCATGGGGACAGACTATTTAGGCAAGGTAGAGTAGGCTTTGAAAGCTGTCCTAGCCGCTCTTAAGACGCCTAACCGGGAACAGTAGTGATACTTAGAAATGATTAAGACAACTCCCCATGCTGCCTGCATAACTGGGCAGAGTCAAACACCAGCAATGCATTACAAAGCTGAGCTGGAGGGGCTACTCAGTAAAGGTCATTTCTTCTTGTTCTAACAGCTAAGAGTCAGCTTTTAAAAAAAATGTATTTCCTGCTCGACTTTGTCCTTGGACTAACAACTGATTACGGAATTTTAATTTAGTATTACAGCATATGTTGCCTTCCTGAATTTAAAATCCATGGCTTGTCTCCGAAATCTTTTCAAGTTCTGCAGAAGAATAGTCCCCCAAAACTAAGGTCATCCGTGGCAGTATTTATAATAAACGTACAATTTCTGAAAAAAAAGTGGAATCGATATACACAATTAATATTGCAGACAAACGTCAGAGTGATAAACTTCCGCCATATAAACGAACCTTGTTTCACACGTAAATGTGCTGTGTGGCAAAGGCTCAAAACCCCTTTTCTTCAACAGTAAGCAGATTGAACGAAATAAAAAATGACGTGCCAGGATTTAAAGGTACAAGTGGTACAGACTTCAAATTATTGATTGCTGACTGTGCTTACAGACATCAAACAACACTTTTTTTAGGCATCTGTATTAGTTCACTTCAACAGAGATGAGATACATCACAGGGGAACTGGAAATGCGGGGGGTCTTTGACTCTTAGATTATCAAGGTTTGGGGGCCTTTTCTTAAGGTTATCCACATTAAACGATACAAACAAAGTGAAATCTCATTAACTTCACGTCCTTCCCCATAACCTTGATTGTGGCTTGAAATGTACCCAGATGTTTAGTCAGAATGCCAGCTCACGTCTAAACTTATGTTAGAAGTGCACATTTGGGCGGCATCCATAGGGCTGTGACATTCTTTGATGGAAACCCCAGAAGGATGGGGTCATCACTCCTGAGAGGCTCAGAATGCACTTATGTATACCAAGGCTTAGCTTTGGATTTAAGAGTGAGCCATTTGCTTTAATGGAGTCTGAGCTCTTATGGCAGCCTCACCCCTTCCAAATTACCGCTCAGCAACATCTTCCCAAAACTGATGGTCCCGAGTATCTTCAAAACTAAGTCCATGGTCTCACATTTGAAATATCATTTTTTTCCCTCTAACTTGGGAATGGAAAGCACATCCGCATGTTAGAGAACTCTGCTGGTTGGATTTCTTTCAGCTGCTAGTGACATAAACCAAACTCAAAACAAGCCCAAGCCAAAAAGATAATTTATTGTCTTGGATTATTGGAAAGTTCAAGTCGGGCTGGAAACAGGAGTTCAGGTGATGTCACTGAGAATCTGTTTCTCTCCGTCTCTGGGCTATACATCTTCTATGATGGATCTGTTCCCAGGCTGTCTGAAACCATATGGATGACCCCTGAAGGTCAAGATACAGGACTGAGAAGACAGTCTACCCCCTCACTCCAGTCAGGTGTTCCCATCAAAGATTAACTGGTTAAAACATCCTTGCAACTGTTTTGGTTTTTTGTCTTGTTTTTTCCGACGCCCGTGCTCAGACCTAGAGCAGTCTTTGAGACCTTGTGCCCACAGAATGGTCATGGGTGCTATCTGCCTGCTTTGGTCCCCTCTACACTTATTGTCAACTTTGCTCCTTGTAAAGAGCTTTTTCCTTGAGAGAAGCCTTCCCGCCAGCCTGGTTCTAGAGTCGCATCAGTCCCAAATAAACACACAGGAGGCTATATGAATTATGAAGCTGTTGGCCTTGCTTGTTTTTTACTGGCTAGCTCTGACTTAAGTAATTACCCCATAATTGTTAATCTAAGTATGTCTCTTACCGGAGAAGTTTCCGGGCTTCCTACCCCATGGTGTTACATCTCGACTCTCCTGTGTTTCTCCTTCCCAGAGTCCTCCTGGACTCCTAGTCCCACCTTTCTAGATTCCTATTGGCCAGACAGTGCTTTATTGACAAATGCACAGGACTTCCCCAACACCTCCTCCATTAGCCAGGCTTGTAAACCTTCATGGCTCTGCATTTGAGACTCCATAAGGGAGCAGTCCATCTTTGTCTGATTCTCTGCCTGTCTCTCTCCACCTGCTACCCGCAGCCCTGCCCCCATCCAATCAAATTCAAAGCTGAAGCCTTGGCCTATCGTAGTACTCAGTGTGATGGAATTTTCTGATGTGCCCAGGGCATGGCCAATGTCACGGGAACTGGATTGTCTCTTGCTTGGTGGTGTGAGCACAACAGGATGAAGGCTGTGTAGCCCAAAGGTGTTCTACTACACTCAAGCAAGAAACAGGCAAAGCACAAACCACAGAAACACTATGTGAAGTCAGGGCGGGCCGATCCATGTCATTTTCGGGGAACCCAGATTTCTGATTGAGCTAAGAGCCGCAACGCCAACTGAGATCAGTAGAACATGAAGCTCTTGCTGGGAGCTGACATGAGGGAAAAGAGGGTTAGTTTCTTTTCGTCTAGTGCTGTGGAAATCCCCCTCACCACAAATCCATTGTTATCATGGGGTTTACTTGCTGGGAAGGGAGAACCGGAGCCTGGACAGTGTTCCGGAAAGTGAAGTAGGGGGGTCATGGGTACGTGTTTCTCAGTGGATGGAATCTGACCCGAGGTGGTGGGGGGGTGGGGGAGCAGTACTGGGAATAACAGCATTTCAGGCAGAGGAAACAGTATTAAGAGGAGGGACCAACACAACTGTCTAACAGTTGCTGGGCCAAGCTTCCTAGGCCAGCGCAAGGAGGGAGGATTGAAGCAATTATTGAGAAAATTGTCTCAATCTTTCCTTTTCTCCTGGCTGTGGAAATTTGGCCATCTCTACATTTTTGTAAGAGAAGAGAATCCTGATTTCCAGAGACCACACAAGGTTAAGTGATGGAAATTTATTTATTTATTTATAGACAGGACAGACCAAAAAAAAAAACCAAAAAACAAAAAACAAAACCCCACAGCACCTGAATCCAACTGGGAAAGACAAAAAACATAAAACAGACGTTGTAAGAAAGGAAATGGAAAGTCTTTCTTCTCTTGCCTTCTGTCTTTGTCTCACGTGCACCCACCCCCCCGTTGGCTCTCTCTGTATTTTGAGTAGAGAGAGGGAGTATTGGGAGGGAGAAATTTTATTTGAGCCAGTCTATTGACCATGAACTGGAAGTACAGACTCGCTCACTGATTTGTGAGGGTTCATAAATGCTTGTCGCAAGACATGGTGATTATTCAAACAATTTTTTTTGGAGAATTTACTAATACCAAATCAGAATCGAGCACAGTTCCAGGAACCGACTCTCTTGCTCTTTTCCCATTAAGCCATCTCCCCAAATGTCTGTATAGATCCTTAGCATCCGACACTTCCTTTTAACATTAAATAGCCTCAAAACTTTGCCTTGCAAGGAAAGGAATCGTGAGCTTAAGTGAAAATAAGATCGGTAGAGATGCCTGCAGAAATCTGAAGCCCACAGAAGTGTGCCACAAATGAATAGAAATGAGATGGACCTCAGTTTGAGTTTTAGCACCATCATTTATGGGCCGTTAAATTCTGGGAACGTTTCTTCCCGTCCTTGACTCTCAGTTTAAAAAAATCAAGGTAGAGTCAGTGTAGGTTGTGGGCGCCTGTGTGTGTTTGGTGTGTGTGTGTGTGTATGTGGGTGTTAAAGGAATAACTAAAAAGAGTGCTTGACAGTGTCCAGCACATCATATTACACTGAAAGCAAAAGAACAACTCTCAGTGTTGGTGTCAGTCGTGAAGCAGACACTTTCACAACTGTAATGTGGCACCATCTACTGTTTACGTCATCTATTCCCACCCCCACCCCCAGTGAAGGACTTCCTCCAGAAAGGCTCCATCTCCTAAAGGTCCTTTAATCCCCACCCCCAAACAGCTCTATTGACTGGAGACTTATGCATGAGCTTACAGGGGGCATTTCTCATGTCTACACCATCACAAAAATGTTGGAATTAATACGGTTTGAAAGGTACTGCCATGACACTGATCTGTGCTGGGCACCACCAAAGGAACGGCCTTTACTGTTCTGAGCCTCCTGTTATTTGCTGGAAGGAAGAAGCAGAACACTGTGATCCCTTCTCAGAAAACCCTGAACTTCTAGCATTACAAGTGCCTGACTGTGAGGAAGGACGGAGGAAAATATAGTGTGATACCACCATTGAACCCAGAGTAAGGCACAACCATTTCCTTATTCAGGGGTAGATTTTCATCTATTACCTTTTTTTCTCCCCCTTTTTTTCTTACAAAAGACAGAGTCTCGTGTATCCCCAGGTGGCCCCAGACTTGCAATGTATGTCTTAATTACTGTTCTACTCTACCAAGACAACTGATTAAAAAAAAACATTTAACTGGGGGCTTGCTTACAGTTTCAGAGGGTTAGTCCACAGTCATCACGGCAGAGAGCGTGGTGGCAGGCAGTCAGGTATAGCACTGGACCAGCAGCTAAGAGCTTACATCTGGTCTATAAGATGGAGACAGAAAGCAAGCTAAACTGAGCCTGTCACGGGCTTTTGGAACATCAACGCCTACCCCCGTGAACACACCTCTTCCAACAAGGCCACACCTCTTAATCCTTCCTAAACAGTCCACCATCTGGGAACCAAACATTCAAGGAGATGAGCCTGTAGGAGCCATTCTCATTTAGACTACAACATTCCACTCCCTGGTCCCCATGGCTTGCGCCTATATCATAATGCAAGCTGAATTCAGTCCAACTTCGAAAATGCCCACAGTCTTTCACAGTCTCAACACTGTTTCAAAGTACAAAGTCTGTTCTGAGACTCAAGGCAAGTTCTTAAGGTAAAACAAAAAAAGCAAATTATGTAGTACTTCCAACATACAATGGCATAGAACATACATTACCATTCCAAAAGGCAGGAAAGGGGACTAGCACCCAGCAGGGTACACTCCAAATTCTGCCAGTCCATGGCTGATGTCAAAGGGTTCTTTGGTTCTCTCATTCCAGCTCTGTTGACTGCAACACAGTTTCTCTCTTGGGCTATTTCCACACACTGTCTGCAGCTCTCCTTGGCAGGTCTCCCAGGGCTCTAGCATGTTGAAATCTTGGGGCCTCCAATGCAATCCAGACAATGACCTCTCCCAAGTCTCCATGTGGGGACTCCTCTGACACATGCCTGGCCTCAGCAGCTTTCCTTAACCACAGAGGAATCTTCCACAACTCCCTTATTCCCGTATCCTTGACGTTAAAACCAGAACCACGTGGGTGAAGCTGTCAGGTTCTGATTTCGTGGGATCTAATCTGACCCCCTCCTTGAATTACGTTTGTGTAAGGTTTGACTTGATGGCTTCCTGTGTTGAACGAGCTTTGCTTTGTGTGAGTTGAAAGCTTAGCTGGGTAGCGTCTTGCTCTGAGGGCACCACACTCTTATTCTATTTCTTCCTAGGCTGTTCCTTGAACTTCTCATCTCTTTGAACACAAGATCTGGCTCCACCACTACATTCCCTGAGTGTTCCTTTCTTCCTCAAACCGTGTCTTGTATTCTGCTTTCCCCTACACGCCCCTTTTCAACATAGATCTGCATTAAGAGTGATCACTAATAACCTGTGACGCAATCAACACTAGGGTGTCTTGAAACCTCTTCTGCCAATGACGTTAGTCCAGAACTCTTTCAATATGGCTTCAGGCAGATCCTTAGGGCAAGTGTAAAAGCAACTGCATTCTTCGCCAAAATATCGTGAGAGCCGTCTCTAGGCTGCTTGCTAACATTGTTCCTCTTTGAAATCCCTCGAGAGGGGGCCGCCATGGTTCGCATCTTGCTCGGCACTACAGTCTTCCAAGCTCCTACTAGGATGGTCCATTCAGCCCAGCTTACTACACTTAACTACTTTTCTAGTCCAAAGACCCAAAGTCTTCTACATTCCTCCAGACAACAGCAAGCTCAGACATGCCACAGCAATACTCCGGCCCCTGGTGCCAACCTCTGTATTAGTTAGGGTTGATATTGCTGTGATAAAACACCAGGTCCAAAGCAGCTTATACAAGACATTGGGGCTTTGCTTACAGTTCCAGGTGGTGGGTGAGTCTATGGCTATCACAACAGGGAACATGGCAGCAGGCCGGCATTGGAGCAACAGCTGAGAGCTCACATCTGATCCACAGGATGGAGGCAGAAAAGAGTGAGACAAGGCCCGTCATAGTCTTTTGAAACCTCAAAGCTCAACCCTCAGGAACGCACCTCCTCTAAACTGGCCACACCTCCTAACCTTTCCAAATGGCTCACTAACCAGGGATCAAGCTTTCAAGTATCTATGAGCCTACGGAGGCCTTCTCATTCAGACCACCAGGGTGAGCAAAGATGAGCTTGAACTCCTCCACCCCCCCCCCTGCCGAGGGGCTTTCTCTGTCTCTGTGTTGTTTTAGAGGCTGTCCTGGAACCCCCTCTGTAGACCAGGCTGGTCTCAAACTCGAAGAGATCCGCTCACCTCTGCCTCCCGAGTGCGGGATTAAAGGCATGTGCCACCAACACCCTGCAATCTTGAATTTTTGACCCTTCCATCTTCACCCTCTGCGTCTGGGGATCATAGACACATCTCACCATGCCCAGCTTTTGTGGTACCAGGAAATGAACCCAGGAAGGCTTGCCCGCTAGGAAAGCCGCCGACTGCGCTACGTTCCCCTGATCCAGAACATCTGTTATCTCAAAATACATTTCAAATATATCATGCTATCCCTCCACAGGGGCCATGCCTGTCTGTCGTCTCCGCATCGTTTCAGTTTGGGTGTACAAGCTGCTGAAGGGAGCACTTTTTAAACATTTTCTTTTAATTTTCAAGAGTATAATATAATACATTATTTACTTCTTCCCTTTTCTCTCTCCAACCCCCCCAATGTATCCCTCGTTGGTCTCTTTCACATACATTATCTTTTCCACTAACTGTATATGTATATGTACACACACATCCACACCCACCCACCCACACACACACCCACACCCACACACACACACACACACACACACACACACACACACACACGGTTTCCTAAATACATAATAGTGTTCAATATGTATAATGTTACTTGTGCATTTGTTTTCAGGGCTGACCATTTAGAAAACCAACCAGTGTATTCTAAGTTGCTATGGTTAAAAAGTAGTATGAATGTTTCCTTTAGGTCATGTTTAAGAAGATACATAAAATTAATCATTGCATCTCTTTAAAATATATACCTATCTATTGGAATCTTGACTTTCAAACTGAATTTTTTTCTTTTTTACAAAGGAGCTAAAATATACTTCAAAAGAAGAATCTATTTGGAAACAGAGGTCAGAACAGAATTTCCAGTCATCTGCATAGTGACTAAGTTTTATTGTACCTTATTTTTATAGTAAAATATTTCAATATTAATTTAAGCATAAAATTAAAAACAAATATTTGGGAGGTAGGATTTCACCCACTGACATATGGGAGACAATTCACATGAGTGTCCCTGTTATGAGATGCAGCATTAGGAAGACCCTTAACCAAGTCACGGCACCAACATTATTTACCATGCGTGAGAATGGACCACTGTAACATGCCTTCTTCCCACCAGCCGCTTGGGTCGCACCGCTGTCTCTGCCTCCTAATAACACACAAGACACTATATAAATTATGAAGCTGTTGGCTGTTTGCTATGGTTTCTTTTTTTTTTTTTTTTTTTTTTTTTTTTTTGGTTTTACGAGACAGTGTTTTTCTGTATTGTTTATGAGGTTGTCGGTCCAGCCTGGCCTCGAACTCACAGAGATCCGCCTGCCTCTGCCTCCTGAGTGCTGGGATTAAAGGCGTGCGCCACCACCGCCTGGCTTGCTATGGTTTCTTAATGGCTAACTCTGACTTAATTATTAACACATAATAACTAATACATATTTCTATAAGGACTTACCTTTCCAAGGACGCCATCCTGACGCTCCCTCTCCTCCCGGGATCGCATGACGACTCCCCACCCTTGACCACATTTCCAAGAATCCCCCTCGACTCCTAGTCCCACCCATCTTGCTTCCCTATTGGCCAACAGCACTTTATTCATGAACCAATAAGAGAGACATATACACAGAAGGCCTTCCCCCATCAGACTTCAAGATACACAACAAAACCCACTTCAAGAGTTTTATTAGTAAAGAGTGGGGAATGGGAAGGAGGGAGTGTGCTCAGGCCTGTATGGAAGGAGTATGGGAAGAGAGGAAGTGTCGTTTTTTAAAGGTTGCTCAACGCATGCCTCTGGGGGCTCTCGAGACACCATGCATGCATGCACACAGATTACATGAGGCCCTGGGATGACTAAGCATTTTGCCTGAAGGCTGATGGCCTCATGTATGACTACGCGACCCCAGAAATGCTGGAAATGATGACTGTCCCGGTCTCCTGCTATTTGAATTTACTTTCAGCTGTATCTGTACATCTCCCTGTGGATGCTCACCACAATTCACTGCGATAGCTGAACAAAATGCAGCCCTTCTGTTTAGTTTACCACATTCTGAACAATGCAGGTACAGGAAAAGGAGCAGTATTAAGCTGGAATAACAGACCATACCATAATTTCCACTATCACGAAAATTGAGAGGATAGTGTTAAAAACAAAACAAAAAAAGAACCAGAAAACTGTACTATATATTAAGATGTTGTCAGATCAAGCAAACAGGCCTAACACAATAAGCAACTGTGCTATTGTGTTGACTTTGAATTGTTTAATTTCTGGGGAAGGAGCAACAGCTACTAAAAGACATTTGATTATCAATGCTGCTGATTTAGTCCAACCTATATATTTTAAAAATGCTTTGACTTCAGAATTTAAGTCTAAGAACATGGTACATTGGAAAAGAGACTTTCTCTTTGTTTCCACAGAAAATGAAAAGCTGTGGATTCCTTCCAGACTAATATGGTTTGATGAAGCAAGGCCCCCCTGAAGCAGTGGCCCAGGTGATCCAACGTCCAAACAGCTGGGACAAGGCAGCCTTGCAGACCACTATAGCCTCTGGGGGCTCACAAGACACCATGCATACACATAGATTTTCTAAGGATCCCCATGACAGCACCCCCAGACAGCAGAAAGTAGTTTTGAGAGAATGATGCCCACATTCCTGTTGGTTATAAATGGTTAATGATCACAGCCAATCACTTTTTTAAGGAAAAAAAGTGAATATGACATATAAATTAATACTTGGTATTGGAATGGATTTTCATTTGTTGGTACAAATTTAAGGTCAATTTTGTTACATGTATATTTCTCCTCTTATTTAGCTATTGTGTTTATACAGCTCTTTTAAAAATGTAATGTATAATTAAATAAGATGATAGCCACCTGAAATAGTCAAACTTATAGTTATGTTAGACTTTCTAGATATAAAGAGATATTTCAAATGGATAGATAGTCTTCAAACCTTTCAAAGACCTACAGAATATGGCATTTAAAATGGTTTAGGGTTTTTCATGACAGACACAACTGCTCCTGGCACACCAATTACATCAGAAAGGAGGATGGGCATCGAAGAAACTCGTTATGGAGTTTGCCTTTGACATGGCAAGACTAGCCATTTGGGCAAGAAACTGCTCTTGCCTGGACTGTTTGACTGTTGTTCTATAAACTGGACATGCAGCACCCACAGGAAAGTGACTACTGAACTTGGACAGTCCTAAAGGGTTCCCGCTTCATGGAAGAATCTGCCAGACATTCTACAGGACACAGAAAAATGAGTGACAAACTGCCAATGCAAGTGGACAGTTTAAAATTTCCTGCTTTGCTCAGAAGTCTGCCAGACACACTGTGGACTATGGGCTGAAGATGGATGCCCCAATGTTACAGAGAAACTTTGGGTGACTGTCCAGGCAGTAAGATGTCTCTGTCAATTCTAGAGTTTATATATTATCCTTCTGTGGTCTTTGGTGGAGTTGGAGACAGATGGTTATAGTTATTGTTTTCCTTAGTTATGATAAAAGATAAGTTACATATAAGATAGATACATGATAGAATGTTTTCTTTATATCTTGCTAAATGTTAACGGACTAAATATTGTAACTATAGTTCTTATTTGATAACTGTTTTATTATATATAATTTGACTATGTTAAAATTAAAACCTTTCTTTTATTTAGACAGAAAAGAGGAGATGATGGGAGATGCCATTCTGTAAATTTGCCTGTCTTATTGGTTGGTGAATAAAACACTGTTGGCCAATAGGGAAGCAAGATAGATGAGATTGGAGAGGAGGAGGATTCTGGAAAATGTAGTAGAGGGTCTCCACGTGATCCTGGGAGGAGAGGACACATGAGGCTGGTGTTTTTGGTAAGATAAGTCCTTGTAAAAATATACATATTAGTAGTTATGGGTTAATACTTAAGATATAACTAGTTAATGAGAAGCTCTGAACATTGGCCGACAACATTTTAACTAATATAAGTCTTGTGTGCTCATTTGGGGGCTTTGAAGCGGTGACAGGACCCATGTGGGAATCCCGCAACAACAGACAGTACCATAGTTTCCACTATCATGAAAATTAAGAGAAGAGTATTAAAAAAAAAGAACCAGAAAACCGTACTAGAGATTAAGATGTCGTGAGATCAAGCAAGCAGGCCTAAGAACAATAAACCAAAATCCATTCATCTTATACACTTATTCCATAATTAAATACTGATTTCTTGAGTCACATTTGTGTACGGCCTTTGGCACTGCCTACCCTGAGTTTTCATATAACTTTATTCCAATGAAAGAAGAAACTGTATACTTTCTTCTTAGATTAAAAAAAATCAAAGCAGGGATTTTTGAGTCTAACACCAGCTTTGTCACTCTGTATACCAAAGCAGTTCCTTGATCTATAAACAGGACGCTCATCCTGCGTCCCCAAAAGCGACGCTCGGTTTAGCAAAATGCTAACCTAGGCCAGGACCACACATCCTTCGGTGCTCTTGGCTAGAGGGAAACTGTTACCAAGAACTCCTTAGCTGCCTAAACAGAAATCTAGGGTTAAACCCACAAGTTGCTACATTTTGCTGAACACTGTTGACTCTAACGTAATATTAAATACACTTCACAAATAGAAAGGGCTTCTTCGCCTAATGAACTGGGAGCATCGCATTAAACGAACCAGATTTCGTTGCTGCCCCAACATTTCAGAACTTTTAAGAAACCAACACACGTCGCTTGTCTCCCAGAGGTGCTGAGATAATGGGTTTCCTACCTGATTTCTGCTTGGAATTATCCTTGTGTTTTTCAAAGGTGTGGGGAAACCTTGAAGATGAATGAGGGTTCCTCGGGCCACAGCCCAAAAAGCACTACTTTAAAGACGTTCAGATCCCTTAGGCTGACATGTCTTAAACCACAGAACGGCAGAGCACCAAACACGCTCCTTCATGTGTCGTCTGGGGGAGGCTTCCTGGAATTCTGCGTCCTCCACAGGAAGGTCTGGGGGTTGTCTTCATTGTAATGAGTTAATTATAACTTGTCAGTGATTTCTGAGAGCACGTTCCCCAAGCTCTGGAGACCGAGGTAGAACATATCCCGGCATGCAGTGTGGAAACTAGGCAAGAGTGCGAACTTTTTGGAGCCCTTCTTGCATAATTTAGAGATGATGAGAACTTTTTTTCTGTGCGGAATAAAAGGAAATTGTTAAGTGCAGAGCACAAGCTGGGTCAGGCAGATATACGGCTCTGGAGGGCATCCTGATTGTGATTTGTGTTTTATGGTAGCTGGAGAGTATGAGCTGCTTGCTAATGAGATCGAGCACCGTTACATATATTACTGGCATCTTCAGAAACTGCACGTTCATTTGGAAATATCTTTATGCTACGTTTGTTCAAAGTATTGTCTTTCTGTTGAAGGAATTCACCTGCACATTACATTTCCCCTGTAATATACTACTGATCGTGTGAAGAACTATTTCTAGGTGTCTCTGTCTGAATTTGGAAGCTGTGCATTCTGAGTTCCATTTTCTTCTGAAAACGACTTGTTGACAAATAAGACTGTCACAGCGATTGTAGGACTGAATGACTCTCCTGATTTCCTAATTCGTTACTTGAATTGTCATGTCTCAAAATAAGTGCAGCCTCTCTACAATATTTTGTCATCTCACACTGTTTGAAAGATAAATGGTCTTTAGCGCAATGGTTGCTGAAACTCTTTGTTAGGATGGAAATCTTAACATCAGGTTCTATACCTAAAAGATGTAGGTAGCAGGACCATCTGTGTTATAGGGGAGGATTTTCTCACACAGAGTACAATTCTGGAGTTGAGTCCTAAGCGAAAGAGAGAGATGAAAGAGGAGTTTCCAAGTTAAAGAGCAGGACCTTGCGTTTTAAAGAGAACATGGAGAGAAACCATCTCTTAAAAGGGGATGCGTCCTTTTGGATATTCCAGAAGTGGCTGAACAGCTCTATCTACACCTTTAATTTCTTGAAGAACGGCCATACTGCCTCCCACGATGGCTACATCAATTTTCCATGTGTTCACTGAAACATTATTCACAGTAATTAAGAAGCGGGAACAGGACCCGGGGAGCTAGCTCTGCTGACAAGGTCCTTGCCACGCAAGCTTGGGGATCTAGCTTCAACCACGAGGACCGCGCGGAAATGTCGGACATGGCTGCACCGGAGGAGGCAGAGGCAGGAGGACCACCGGGACTCACTGGCCCCGCCTTATCCGCGAGCCCCAGTTCACAGCAAGAGAGAAATGGATTACCGCTTGTGTCAATATGCAGGTACCCGGAGGTATGAATGAAATAAGGCTGACACAGAAAGACGAATGCTACAGCACTTATGTGCAGACCCCAAAGCACTCAGAAAACAGAGAGTAAAACGTGGTTGGAGGCGTGGGGAGTGTGAAGGCTGGAGCTGTTGGTTAAAGAGTGCGAAGTGTCATAGTATGTGTACACATGAGCCATCATGTTGTTCCCGCTACACATACTCTGGTTTTTTTTTGTTTTGTTTGTTTTTTGTTTTTTGTTTTTGTTTTGGTTTTGGTTTTTCGAGACAGGGTTTCTCTGTATTGTTTTGGAGGCTGTCCTGGAACTCACTCTGTAGACAAGGCTGGCCTCGAACTCACAGAGATCTGCCTGCTTCTGCCTCCCCAGTGCTGGGATTAAAGGCATGAGCCACCATCGCCCGGCAAAATGTGTAGCCCAGGCTGGCCTCGAACTCGTGATCCTCCTGCCTCTGCCTCCTTCAGCAAATCATACTGGCATGTGCCACCATAACCGGCCATACACTGGTTTTATTTGTTAAATATACACCAATAAGGCTAGGGCTATGGACTATGGGATTAGGGTTCATATCTGCGGGGAAGCCTTTGATAAACCAGTTGTTAATGGTGAATAGAAAGGAAGAGACCCCAGTAACTCCCAAAACACTATGTTTTCATTATTAATTGACTATGAAACGGGAGCGGGGGGGATGAAGCTGAGAAGAGGTGCCACTAGCTGTTTAAGTCTTTCCACGTATGTGTGCCTGCTGTTACATGTTCATGTGTGTGTGACTTCAGCGTGTGTGTGTTCCCAGAAGACAACCCAACTACTGTTTCTCAGGGGCTAACTTTTTTTTTGGACACGTTTCTCTTGCTATCCTGGGACCCATCAAGTAGACCAAGCTAGCCAGCAAACCCAGGAACCCACTTTTGTCTGCTTCTTCGGGGCAGGGTTTGCAGGCACAAGCCATTATGCCTGGGGCTCTTCTTAAAATATGAGTTCTGGGACTTGACTTGGGTGGTTATGTCTGCAAGGCAAGCATTCTGCCAACCAAGCCACCTTCCCCAGCGCCAATTTCGGGATTCTTAAGCATAGAGAAGTCGTACTGTTTACAATCAAGGTTTCTTCATTCCTTGGCCACAGCTCCACATGTAGATCAGCAATGGTTATTGCTTCGTGGAAAAGCAGAATCTACAGATTAAACTTAGTTTTCGGTCTGGAATTTTGCATATTATTGTTGTGTGCTTAGATTCCTCCCTCTCCCCCCATTTTGGCTACTTCTCATTTGAAAGGCTTTCACTCACTGTGCCTATATAAGGGATGCTATCAAGGCCCAGTGCTGATAAAGTTTCAGGGAAAAAGTGAGAAAATTATTTAAAGGACTGCTTTTTGATAATGGCAGTGTTTTGACAGTTTTTGACAGGCAATTTGGAATAATGAAACCTCCTGGCTTACAGCCAACCTCTGAAATAGGCTGTAATTTAGAATGATGGCAGCTTCTATGACCTCTATATTGAAGAGTCACTGGAATTAAAACAGCAAAAAAAATCTCCAAACAATTTAGGTCTGTATCTGAAAACCTAGTTAAAATGTTCTGGTATGGAACCATTTTATTTATTGAAAAGCTTTTCTCATTCAATGCACAGTACCAAATGCCTATCCTAAAATGGGGAAGATATTCCCCCTGCCTTTGTGTGTGTGTGATAAAACTCAGGTTCTACTCCCAACCAGATTCTGGTAGTCTTACGCGCCTACTGTGGGTGCATCTGCCCCTGCTATGCCTGGACGAAATTAGAGCCACTTGACTGTAACTATATCCTGCTGCCATCCATCTGAAGACAAAGCTCTATGCTATTACAGCATCTTGAACTTTCTCTTCTCACACAAATGCGCTGTCTCAGGCCCTGAATTCCGTCCTCAAGGCCATTTTTGAAAAAGCAGATTCGATTGCTCCCTTAATTCTGAGAGTGAAATGCTTTTTAAAGACTCGTGTAACTTAAATATGAGCTGGGTGTGCAGGGTAGGGTTTCTAGCCGAACCACAATTCTCCAAACATACCAATATATTCCAAATTTGCCAGTTGCAGTCCATAAAATATTTACATTACAGAGTTAATAATGTATGTTTAGTAAGAAACGATGAAATATTTATGGTTTTTCTAAAGATACTGTATGGGTCCCCCCCCTCTGCCACAGCCATTTTTCTTGAAGTCGGCGAATAGGCAACTTCCAGAGCTGCTATGGGAACAGCATGGAGGCGTCTGCAAAGGCCGGGGATGCTCTGAGGCGGTTAGTGAGAAGACCAGGTGACTGAAGGTGGACACAGAAGCAGATTTCCTGTGGCTGAAGGGCTGGGGAGGGATTAGCAAGCTATTTGGGGGGTCTTTACCATCAACCAGAAGCCTCCACAGCCTCTGTCATTGTTTTTCACCAAAGTTCTTCTGTGGCCGTGTTGAGATTCTCCTGCTGTGGTGCAACCCCCACCCCAAGCTTCTGAACAAATACTTCCCACCCCCATGTAAACCTTGACCTTGACCATGCTACTAGATCTTCACTATATAAGCTTAGGGGTTTTCAATAGGTTTACAAGCAGGGAACCTCAGGACTATTCAACCTGACAGGTTAAATCCCGGGCAGTGCTTGAGTCGCCTTCATTTTTGCAAAGAGTTACAGGTCATTTAAGAATCCAGGGTTTGGAAACAAGTAGTGCAGGATGAAAACACGACTTCCAGTAACACCCTCCTAATCCCTGTTATCCATGGGTGGCCTACCACCTTATACAGCATGAAAAGGAAGCTACAGGTACGATTATGGATTCTGGTGCTGCTGCAAGATGCTTGTTTACACTGTGTGAAGGTGTGTCATCGTGATTGGCTTACTAAAAAGCTGAGTGGCCAATAGCTACCCAGGAGAGGAGTTGGCAGGACTTCTGGGTAGAGACAGGAACTCTGAGGATGAATCCGGCTAGGCTTGGATTTTGCCAGCGAGTCACGGAACAAGTCGGATACACGGTACTGAGGAGAGGTGAAGAGCCATGTGGCAAAAACGTAGATTAATAGAAACAGGTTAATTTAAGCTTTAAGAGCTAGTTGGAAGCAAGCCTAAGCTGAGACCGAGATTTCATAATTAACAACAAGTCCCCATGTCGTTATTTGGAGGCAGGCAGTTCAAATAAAGTCCTGCTACATGCTGGGATGCACATGCCGTTCTAAAACGCCATAGAGGACCCCGAATGTGAGCAAAGTGTCCCTCGTAAGAGAGAGACAGGGAGGAGAACATACAGGAACAGTGGAGGCAAAGACACCATCCTATCTGCTGGAAATATGGCACCAGAGAATACAGATGGGGTTGTGACGTGGGGAAGACAGATCCTGTTCCTCAAGGAAACAACTAGACCTGAATACCTGTCCTCCCTTTCTCTCTCTCCCTCTCCCCTCTCTCTTTCTCCATCTTCCTTTATTTCTTCCCATACTGGAGATTAAAGACAGGTCCTCACACAAGCCATGCAATCACCCTACCCATGAGCAGCATCCTCAGCCCCTGGGCTATCCGACCAACTCAGTGAAACTGGCCTCGGACCTCTGACCTCTCCAGCTGCAAGAGGGTTTGCGTATTACATGCCTCAAAGTCATATGCATTTGTGAGTTTGTGAGGCCAGGGACGATTCGCCTCTGACACCCCTTCGTTGCTAAACACAACTAAGCCATGATGTTAAGGGGCTAAGACCTACTCTGGTCCCAGTGGCTTGTAGATATCGTGGCCCCCTCTTTCCCTCTTCCTTGAGGACCTCCCCAGCCATACTCCCCTGAGGATCCCATAGCTGCCAGAAGGAGCAAGGGCTTGTGGCCAATAGCTGCATCCTTCAAAATTGGACCTCGAACTGCAGGAATTCACCACCTCCCTCCTGGTTTCTCAGCATCCTGCTACCCCCGAGGGGAACTGAGGGACCAGAGGAGGCCACTCCCGAGGCTTCTGCCAGGCGGCTGTCACTGAAGTGACTGCATACACTTACGTTGCACTTCCAGGAATGTCAAACAAAGCTGAGGCTCGCCTGCAACGGTGGTTGGTCTAACTCAGGGGCAGAACGGATGCCTCATTGCCCTTTAAGGGAGGGGATGATGTCAAAAGCATGTGCTTGCTACTCATGCTCCAATCAGTGATGCTGGGAGCCAAGTCATCTCCCCCATTTTTCTGGGAACCTGAGAGTACTGGGTGTATTCCAGGAAGTGTGTGTGTGTGTGTGTGTGTGTGTGTGTGTGTGTGTGTTGGGGGGGAGAATCTGTGTATTTTATCAGGACTTTGTTTCTACCAGAACACCTCAGTGAAAGGACAGAAAAAAGAAAAAAAATTAAAAAGATGGCAGCTGCATGGAGCTGGGGATAGCATCTCGTTTCTATGGCAACGGGTCTGCTTTGTTCCCAGTTACCATCTGGTATTTGCAGGCCCACCAGGCAGGTAGCATGGAAATGCCTGCTGGGGGTTGAGGGGAGACGTCAGTAAAAATTCTTGGGATCAGGCACACATGAACCCACAGCGGCACCGTGCTCTTTCCGAGACTGAGTCAGGCAGCACCGGTATGACAGACTTGACGATCTCACTGACTGCCCCTTGCTCACCGCTGCTTGGTGACGGCCCCACAGAAAGCATGGGGTGACATATTTCACTCTTCTCTGTGGGCCCTGGGACCCAGAAAGGAAACTGCGCTGGATGAAACCTGTACAACACGGTTGGTCTAGACCATTCCCTGGCTACATTGTGATCATACTTATCTCAGGAAAGGACTTTCTCTTGTTTTCCTAAGTAACTCCAGCTACAAAAACAGGTTATCTTTACAAAGTATTAATTCTCCTAGAGTGCAGTGTAACTTTTAAGGTCTACTGCCAGGCTATATTTGGAATACACACGCTGAAGAATTATTTGTCATTAGTCAGACATTCAAGTTTAGTGGAACACGGCATATTTTTATTTTATGTATTTTGAAACCCTATTTATAGATCTGAATGTGTGCCTTTAAACTCATTGTATCACTTAGGCTTTGATAGGGCATATCAAGATGCCAATAAGCTGGAGAGTATTGATTTCCAGCATTTTCTTGGTATTAAAACAAATATTCAACCTTTTGGATATATGCCTAAGAGTGGAGTTGCTAGGTCTTGTGGTAGGTTTATTCCCATTTTTCTGAGGAATCTCCATTCATACAACAAGGACATCTGTTCCAATATGTTCATAGCAGCATCATTTGAATACTTGGCAACTTGGAAGCAACCTAGATGCTCCTCAACTGAGGAGTGGATAGAGAAAATGTGGTACATTTACACAATGGAGTACTATTCAGCAGAAAAAAACAATGGAATCCTGAAATTTGCAGGCAAATGGATAGCACTAAAAGAAACCATCCTGAGAGAGGTAACCCAGTCACAAAAAGAGAAACATGGCATGTACTCTCTCATTTGTGGATTTAGACATGAATCAGGGGAGTGCCAGCCTACAATCCCATGGCCAGAGAGTCTGGGAAACAGAACCTTCATTCAATATGGCTGATGGAAGCAGAGGCAGACTCCCACAGCTAAACAGTGAGCTGAACTCAAGGAATCTAGTGACAGAGAGAGAGGACTGATGAGCAAAGGGGTTAAGACTGGGCTGGTTTAACCCCCAGAAGCAGCTGACCTGACAAGGGTTAGCTCTTGAATCCCAGACTGATGGCTGGGATTCCAGCATGTGACTGATCAAGACCCCCTGAACGTGGGTGTCAGTGAGGGGGCCTAGGTAATCTATTGGGCCTTGGGTAGTAGATTAGTATTCATCGCGAGTATACAAATGGACTTTAGGTACCCATCCAACAATGAGAGATGCACTCTCACCCTGGACTCTTGGGTGAGGGTCTAGGCCCTGCCTTTAATGAAATGACAGACTATGGACACCTCCTGGTGGGCCTCACCGTCCCTGGGGAAATGAGGGGATAATGGGGGTTCGCGGGGAGGGCATGGGAGGAGGAGAGGGAAAGGAAGAAGTACCTGGAATTGACATGTGAAGCAACCTTGATTCTAATTTAAATGTAAATTTAAAAATAAAAATTAAAAAAACAAATATTCAAATGTTTGTTGTTTTCAGTAAAAACTGTCGTCTCTACAAATGTGTACATACGTCCATTTTTCTGTGTTCATTCATAACCAAATTGTTGACATCGAATCCCTGCTGCTTGCCTGACCCTTCTGGAAGCTGCAGGCCATGGAGTGCCTAAGGTCCTTGGGTCCAGCCAAACACTGGACTGTAGTTCCTGGTTTTATTTCAGGGTGTTTATTCCCATTATATGCGAGTCACTGTCTGATATACAAAGATCCATCAGATATGGCCCCTGCCTCCCAAGAGAAGATAAAGTACTAGATTAGCTATACCTTACATGACTTAACATTTCCCAATCATCTTCAGTCAGTCCCACAGGCATTGAATCGCTACATGCATTCTGACTGTCACCGTCTCTGCTGCGCATCTCCTTACGGTTTTTCTTCAATGTGCTATACCAGAAGAAGAGCCCCTTCTTTTCCTTGCGGGGAATCTACTAATCTCAGGGTGTTGGGGAAGACCTGTGCATTTGTCAATAAAGCACTGTTGGCCAATAGAGAACCAAGATAGGTGGGACTAGGAGTCCAGGAGGACTCTGGGAAGGAGGAAAAAAGGAAGTCGAGATGTAACACCATGGGGTAGGAAGCCCGGAACCTCTCCAGTAAGAGACATACTTAGATTAGCAATTATGGGATAAATACTTAAGTCAGAGCTAGCCAGTAAGAAACAAGCAAGGCCAACAGCTTCATAATTAATTCAGCCTCCTGTGTGTTATTTGGGACTCATGCAGCTCTGGAACCAGGCTGGCAGGAAGGTTTCCCTTTACATCAGGGCCCCTCCTCCATCCTGTTCCCCTTCTGAGCTCTAACAAGGGATTTGGATCTTAGCAGTGAGATAGACAATCATGCCACGTTTTTTCCTCAACTCTTATCTTTCTTTTTTGTCTTTTTCTTATAGTCTTGCATTGGTATCTGCCAACTAGGAGGGGATAATCCAAGTCTTCAATGCTCCAGAATGCTTTTGAGATAGGAGGCCTACTTTGAGGTTTTTCTATGTAGCTCATAGCCTTTTATTTCATGTCTCCCCTTGTGGCTGTGACACTTTTTATTTTATGAGCGCCCTGAGTATCTGACTGCATACATTGTGATGGTTAAATATATAGCCACCATGGAATGAGAGCAATGGTCCTGAAGATCTATATCTCAACCCACAAACAGAAGGTCTGCCACTCCACGTGGCCAACCGGATTTTGAGGATGAGGAGATGGTGCTGAGTTATAGGACTCATGCAAGGGGAGCCCTGGGGTGTGGGGTAGAAGAGAACCTTGAGGACATTACGTCTCTGTCCCCAAAGGAGAAACCAAAGAGTATGGGCAAGAAAATGCAGCATCTCCCAAAGTCCCCAGAAGCGCTGCAAACACTTTTGCTCATTATGACAGACATCCTGTCAGACTCCCGGGGACGGTGGTGTCACACAGCACGGTTGTCTTTGCAAGGACACTTATGTTTGTGATGTCAACACCTGCAGCAGGTGCTGAACCTTCAGAGGTGACACAGTGAGGGAACCCTATGGGTTTTGTCATGTGGAGTTTTAATTGGTTACAGGATCAGACGTGGGTAGGTCCTCATGGCTCTGGAGGTGGGACAGCAGAAGTAGCGGTGTGAATATTTCAACAGGCTTGCAGCAAGAATAGGCACACCAATGGGTTCCTGTGATTTACACAGGCTTGAATACAACCAAATTGGAGGAATATAAAGAGAATCCTGGCTTGGATCTTGTGTTTTTCCCCCCTGAGGTCTTGATATAAATCTTCAGCTAAGGCAGCCATGGCAACGATTTTACCAAGTTGTATGGTTCTTGTCTTTGCCCATCTGATCTGAACTTCTCATTTGTAAGTACCGAGTGGCTATTTCCTTTTTCTCTCTCCTGCTGCTCCCCTTTCATTTACTCTGCATCTCTGACTTCCATTTGAAAGCAGGTGACTGATGGGGGACAAAGTCCTTCGGTGTATATGTTTGTCCCATTGGCTGATGAATAAAGCACTGTTGGCCAATAGGGAAGTAAGATAGGTGGGACTAGGAGTCAAGGAGGATTGTGGGAAATGTAGTCAAGAGTAGAGAGTCCCAGAGCTGGCAGGGAGAATGCACATTACAGGTGACTAGTGTAGAGCTTCTTCAAAGACCATCATCTTCTCCAAAGTAGATTGGTGCTGCCAGGAACAGACATGTCTCATTGTCATAAAAAAGGAACCGTATGTCATTAAAACATCTCGAATGCCATATTCTATAGACCTCTGAAGTGCTTGAAGACTACCTATCTATCTAAAATATATCGCTGTTTGAACTTGAAGACATACCTACTATGACAGTGGCTGGCCGCTCTGCTTCTTTGATCCTTCAGGTTTCACCCCCTGATAGCTGACTCATAGTTTTTATTACTATGACCAAAGAGAATTCATGTTACAGACTAGGAAGAGTCAATGATGACTTTCTCAGTGCTACCCAGCTGGTTGTCCGCTAAAGGGAACCCTAGACCTAGGCCAGTGTGTGTCAACTAGTCCACCATGACAGACTGTTACCCCACCTAGGAAGCAGAAGGTTTTTGTTATATTTTTCATCTTAAAATGCAATCATTTCTCCATATAAGCCCTTAGAATCTGCTACCCACCAATATTTAAATAACACCCGAAACCCTCTCACTCCTTTATGAGGCTCCATATGATTGAAGTGTAGTTGTGTTTATTACTTAATGTTGCTCTTGCTGGCTGTAGGTCTTAATTTGTGTATGTTTTTACCTTTCCCTCTCCTGGAATACACTTGATATTTGTTATCATTGGACATAGTTTTTATATCAGCCTAAAAACTCCCGGATTAGCTGGGCATTGGTGGCTCACACCTTTAATCTTAGCACTTGGGAGGCAGAGGCAGGCAGATCTCTGTCTACAGATTGAGTTTCAGGATAGGCTCCAAAGCAATACAGGAAAACCATGTTTCAAAAACCCCAAAGAAACAAAAAAAAGGAAAGAAAGAAAGGACTTTTATTTAGACAAAAGGGGAATTGTAGTGGCATCTTGCCTTGACAATGAACTTGTGGTGGCAGCCACATCTTTTGGGCATGGTTTCAGGTGCAAACTTGACCCATTATAAAGTAGAGGAGGGGCTGGCTTGGACTCTCTTGGGTTGTGGAGAGCATCAGAAGGGGCAGAGACTGCATCTTCTGGAGCAGAAATACTGTGGTGGCTATTTACTCTTATCTTTGTGAGTGCTTCCCTAATAAACACCTATTTATGATTTACCTTTGGGCCTGGTGGACTCATTTAAACCCTGCCTTCATTAGACCCAGTCAGTGCCTTTGGTCAAATCCTTCTGTGAAAAAAAAATCCCCACTGGCCTTTTCTCCATTCTGCAGCCTGCCCAGCCTGGAGAACTGCTGGAGGCCAAATGTGTTGTCCCCAAGTGCCTACCTACCCCATGTTAGCATGTTCAACACATACATTGCCTGTGTTTGCATTGAATGAATGAATGTGCATATTCTCATTCTCATAGAATTTGGTTAGTGTAGAAGGATCGTTGCTTTTGCTTTTGCTCATTCTTGTGCTGCAGAGTGTATCATGCTAGGTCCCCAATAAACGTTTGCTGAATGATGCCTGAAGTCCTCACGGTTGTACCCACAGGCTGTAACGCCACTTCTCAAGGTATACAAGGGCTAGTCCATCTTGTAAACCTTCCGCATAGTCTGCCAACTAAACTCTGGATCAGAATAAAAGGAACAAAGGTGTTTGGTCCGTTACATAAGCTGTCGCAGAGGCACTCCAAAGGAAGTGAAGACCTGTTTTGTGACCTCCGTGGTAATCAGCTTACACTGAAGCAGGGGAATTAACTCTCGGTGCCTAGATGAGAATATTGTTTCATTTACAGTTACAACCTCATGGACATAAGTATCATATTTTATGAGAAATAGCATCTGTAAGTAAGATAAAAGACACCACAAAAGAAAATGAAAGCATTTAAAACACAACAATTACCGAAATAAAATCATCTTGAGGGTGTTTTTTTTCCTGACAAGTTCTCTCAGGCTTTATTAATTTCTTCTAAGATTATCACCATGAATCTCTTTTATGAGTGTTTGGATCCTGTGGGCACAGTCCTAGGATGTAGTCACGGGGGATAAAGCTTGAAGCTGAGTGAGGTCTCAGCGGGTTTCTGCTCTACTCTGGAGACTGCCTTGAAATGGTGGAGTTGAACGTTAGGTTAGCAAACAGGTTTGAAAACACACTGGCATACACACTTTATAAGCAGAACTGTAAGCACCAAAAGAACATGATCTAGATCTCCTCTGTCATTCTAACATTTTTCAATATTTCCATGTATGTCTTAGGCTTTAAATTCCCTTCATTTATATTTTCCATCCCACTCAATTAACTGTAAGATACTTGTGTTAATCTTAGATTTAGATAGGCGCGTGCGTGTGTACGTGCATGTGTGTGCGTGTGTGTATGTGTGTGTGTGCATGTACATGTGTGCTCATTTATTTAAACGTGAACTAATTATTTCCTTTAGCTCTCTCTGAGAGTTTTTGATATTCTGTTATCAACAGCCTGCAATGTCAAATAAAAGATAAGGTTTAAGAGCCATGTATACTATGATAAAACATTTTGAGCTGTCTATAGCACCGTAGAAGGAAAATAATGGCAGTGTCTGGATTATATAATGTAACACTATTGTTCTAAGGCCAATAAGGTCATTTTAAGCATTGAAAGCATAAAGTAATTTTATCCTGACAAATGAGCAACCTAGCAAAGTGTTTAAGAATAAATAGAATT